>NC_068374.1:26008293-26095793 GCF_023724105.1 Carassius gibelio
GAATTGAAAAATAATGGATAAAGTAAAACACCATAACTCATTGCAATTTTGGGTAATAAAATAAGATTAATTGTCTTGTAAATTGTGTCATGATGTTCCTAAATGTGCTGTAGACTTCATTTTCTTTATGCACAATATTCATTGTTTTCCCCCACTTCATTATTGTCAAGCAATTAAAAAATGTACACTTTAACCCGTGGTTCCTGTAGCACTATAGCCTGCATTATCGTCCCACTCTTTTCACATACAATTTCTGTCCTTAGCCATCAGTTCAAATGAGTAATTTTAAGTTTTTAAAACTGACAACATATAAACCAAGAGAGTTGCACAGGAACTTGAAAGTGTTAGTAGTTTGCTGATGAATGTAAGTCTTTAATTCAATAGATTCTTTTTCATTCATATTTAATTAGGTAAATGTCATTTTTATATTTCTTTATTTACTTGAAGAGACAGTGTGTCAAATTGATCTACGTAGTAATAATTCAAATGCAAAACAACAATCATAAGCCTATTGTGTATTAAAAGTGTCTTTTGATGGATGACTACATTTTACTGAAAGATTGTAATTTCCATCATTTGTGTCACAGTGGTGCGTTACCGTGACAGGTTGAAAATATGCACCAAAGTGTTTCTCAGGGTAGGAAGCAGAGGGAATATGTCATGCTGTACAGAGCAAAGAGAAAAGGGCTTTATTTTCATGGCATGACGCCGTAGACACACAAAGACCGTGAAATCAGGGGCTCTGGAAGGTAACCATTTACTGTTGACTGTTGCTAATGGTAAAGAAGAAAAACAGCTGTCCACCTTAAAGTGGAAATTGACAAAAATAGGGTTTGCACATGAAAAAGTAGAGTGACTTAGAGACTTGCATGGTAGCGCAAACACTGTATGAATACACAGAGTATTGCATTTAAATACAATAACCCCAAAAAGTTATTTTTATGATGTCTGGACATTGTGTAACTTCAGTGTCCAAGTACTTTTTGGGCCACTTTATGTAAGCTCAAGATCAGAAAGAGAACTTACTGTCTGAAACTCTCGTATTTCTGATATTCAGATGTATCTTGTAGACATCAGCTAAACCCAATTTCAATCTTCTCAGTTTTAATACCCTTCCCAGTGTATAAATCTGTGTCTCTAAAATCACTCAATACAAACAAGCCCCGGAGATTGACTGCTAAACTGCTTGTCTGGTCTTGTTCTTGAAACTACAAGTAGACAAACAAGATAATCACCGCTGTTCTACATATGGACACTTTTATTTAATTATAAGTCTTTCAGACTCTGTTTTGTTTTTGTTCCTCATCACGCCATCCTGGTAAACACAAGAATCTTTATTTTTTGCCTTCAAACTTTCACTGAAATCTTTGCTTTGATCTTAGATATTGTGTTGACAGGTGTATTAGGTCATGGCTGTCTTTTTTATACATTTATGCATATTAAAGCTTTTCACACTGTGCATTAATATACTCAAATAACCCAAAAAACTCACATTTTAACCCTGGATTATGCTATGTCACATTTGTAACTTTTAGCTTTCCAATGCAATGAGCTGATTAGCCAGTTGTGATAACCAGTCAGAAACTGCCTCTGTACTTACCTCATTAAATATTCATATGATTTTTACAGCTGCAGAAATGTTCTCGCTGGATTTAGTTTCAGCATTTGAAGGGGAAATGTCAAACAGTGCCAGAAAATACGTTAACTGAATTGCAAAGACTTTATGAATAAGATAATTAACATAGGATAGAGTGTAAACAGCATGAAACATGGACCCAGAAAACAAGAATTAATGTTTCTTCAACTTTGGCCATGTTGAGCTAAGGGATATTTTATTTTTACTACAACTTTATTTAATTAAAACATTTTTCAGATGCTGATTTGTTAGATATAGAACACAATTAAAACCCTTCCAAGCATTTTATCATGCTTTTATCATTTATTTTATCTGTTTTTCAAATGTTACCCTTGTTTCAGACTTTAGAGTTTACCATCTAACAGTATTAAAATCACAAAAAAATTGTATAGTAAATAAAGAAGTAATTTAATTAACAAAAATAATAAAATTAGTATAACTATTTTTATTTTTTTGACTATTCCAAAGTTCACTACTAAAGTATTAGTTTTTTTACACCTTGTGAAAATATTGGTAGCACTTTAATTTACAGTCCTGTTCCACATTTTTGAACTATGCACTTTTTATAATAAATAATACAATAACTGGCTAATAACTAGGTGCTAAACCAGAATCTTCCCCTACACTCAACCTTAATATACAGTAATATTATGTTACCCAGTACTGAGGTAAGTACACTGGAATACAGGTATGTGCACATAAATTAAAATAAAGTGCAAATATTATTTAATTTTGTGTTTTTAGGATGCACACAATTTTAGCAGTGAAATTTATCTTAGCAAGACAAATAAGTCAGCCTTTTTATTCTAAAAATGTTAAAAATGTCATTTCCATCCCCATTATTTCCATCCCAAATGTGTAAGTGACACTGTGGTGAAATGTTAAAAGTGCCCACGGGTGAAGAAACACCTGATTATGTTTGCTTAGGGTTAACTACGACCATAAGTTAACTATTTCAAGGGTGAAAAGCTCATTTGTTCAGTTTTGAAATCTGGAAATCAATGCATAGCTCTGTACTTTAGTCTACTGGTCATCATTCAGTCTCTCAATCAAATCTCTATTTGTTCGGTTTCTTCTGAAGCTGTTGTCCGACAGGTCCTTGTGAAGTAGCTCGAAGTAGCCTTGAACAGGATGTGTGAGAGCCGATCCTCCGTCATTACTCCTGAATTGTTCTAACGCCCATGGAGATCATGGCAGGGTTACAGTATTGTTCTACCCCAGCTTTATGATTAAATCTGACGAAGCGCAGTCACCGCGGACAAGGTCTTTTCCATTCCAACGAACAGCATTCTCTCGCACTTTGAATTCCAGTTATAATTGATTGGTATACTTAAGATGCTGTTGAATATTTTTTTTTAAAACAATGAGCTCAGCGGGCTAGTGAATCTAGACTGAACTTGGCCTTTGCTCCTACCTGTAATTGAGTTATTTTCACAGCTTTTCGCAGGACTATGATACTCTGCCCCTTGCATTTCTCACTTTAAACAGGCCATCTTATGTTGACTGACGTGGTGATTGTAAGCATATTATCAGTATTGCCAGCTGAGCCCCATTACAGCATCACAATGGACACTCCTCAACCAAGGACATGGACCGCACACAACAAACCGTTTGAGGAGCACATCTGCTGTCACAATGGAAGACTCTGAGATGCCCTCTTATTTTGGTACATAATCGTCTTTATGTTGCTCTCTCTCTTTGGCTTCGTATTGTCTTTATATAACTATTCTCTGGAGAGTGTCCAGTCTCCTTTTGTTCTTGACCTTTCTGGTTGCAGCTTCCTGCAAGCAGGGCAGGTATGCCCGGAATAACAGAGGTGCGCTCTGTACTTAGAGTAGTTGGCAAGGTTTTAATGAAAGCTCTTCCTGCTGTTCGGTGTGAGCGAGAGAGCTGAATTGTCAGAGACTGTGGACCAGCCACAGTGTGTCATAATGCACTCACTATAGGAGAGCAGTAATATGTATCGATTTGGAAGACAAGTGAACAATCTAAAACAGACTGAAGGAAAGAGAGAGGAGGACAGATCAGCTGTATATACAGAACATTTTAGCTTTGCAGACCACGAGGGGTAGGCCAATAAAATATGTGCTTATTTAGTTTGCACATGCATAAATATACTTCATGTCAATTTAACAGTTTTTTTTTAATTAATTTATGATGGCTCAAATATTGGATTTAGGCAAAATTTGCTTTATACTCTAAATATTTACATTCAGATTCGCATTGCTTTGGGGCTGGTGAAAAAAAAAATATATATATATATATATGCTTGCATTCATTTTCAGGTTGTGTTTAATTAATTTATTTTATTTATAATATTACTTAATGTTTTCTGGTTTAATTAGGGCAGTGACATGCTATTTAATAGGCTAATTTTGTATTTTATTTTATTTTTAATCAGCCACTTTTTGTTTATTCAGTGCTTTTCAGCCAGTTATTTTTTTCTTCATTGAATGGCTTTACTTTTAGCTAATATTGATATATGTGATAAATTAATCAGCATATTATCTAATTAATTTAATTGAACATTTTAACGTCTTAATTATAACGGTGACATTTTTAATTAGCATAACTCACACATACATTTTTGAGTTCCAGGGCCAACTTTCCTGAAAAGGAAATTTAGGGATTGAGGGATTTTGGCGTGGACTTGATCTTAAAATTTTCCAGTACTGCTCAAGGTCTCAGTCAGTGTGCAAGTATTCATGCATGTCGAAGTGTTTTTCATTCATGTGTGACTGTCAGAGGACACACACATTTATTGATGTGTGGCATATGCGAATCTTCAGTGTTTTAGGCTCTGGTGATGGATGACCCGTGGCTCCCGTTTTGGGTTCGCTGGGCGGTATAGGCGCCCGGGCTCTTGAGAGCAGACCAAGGGGGTGCTGTCTAAAGCAGGGTTGATTATCTCCAGTGGGTGGTCTGCTTGCTTCTGGTGTGCCTTTTATGTACATAAGCCTCACGGCATGGACCGCGGACAAATGAGCATGTTCATAATGGGCACCACAAGATACTCCGCAGGAATGGAGGGCTATCGACAGTTTAAGAGAAGGCATTAAAACCAAAACATCTTTTCCAGGTAGCTATCGAATGAGATGGCAAGACTCAAAGCCCCGCTTCACTCGCCGAATGTCAGTTTGTGTCTCGTCTGGGCCGATCGCTCTGCCAGCACATGCCAGGACCGGAGCGCCTGGCAATATGAACCCCCATCATGGATTTAATCGTCTCATTCTAATCAGATTAATTAGCGTTCCTACGCCTGTCAAGAATAGCACCGCCAATTGTCTTGTTTCGTACAGTCTTTTGTTTTCAAAGCCTCGTCGCCTCTGCACAAAATCAGTCAAGCATGGACACACAACGCGCACTGCTATCGTGAAGTGTAAGGGTGAGAAACAGAACCGCGGCGGTTTGTTTGACAAAGACCCGAATTGACAGCAACGGAGACTGTGCACGACTTACAAAACGTGGATCAGTGTCCATGCAACAGGGACATTAAATCACATTAAAACGGGAATGGGAGGAATGTTTTCAGTAGCAGAGCTTTAAAGTGTTCTAGCATGAGGACTGGAGTTGGTAAATAATTGACTAGCTTGGCCCGGGGTTGGTCTCATTGTCACTGGGTAACAAGCACAAGGACACCGGTCCTCTGTTATTATTGTCTGTAAGTGTTTCAGACAGGGAACGAGACATGGAGCAGGATAGTATGCTCTTTGATCCTCAGCCATCCTTCACACACACTTACCACGCAGACGTCCAGTCAGGTGGCTGCTAAGTGTGTGTGTGTGCTAATGCAACCCAGGTGGAGCCAGAGCATTTGGATATTAATTAAACCATTCGCTTTTGTTCTCGCTCTCTCTTCCTCTCTGTGTGTGGTAAAAGGCCAGCTCTTTTGTTACTGCAGGGTTTTTTTTTTATTCAGAGCTATGACAGTGCTCATTGTTGTGGCGGAATGGAGGAGGTCTGGGCTGTGAACGAGTCAGTAGACGGGGTCTAGGCTAATGACAGGAAGTCTTTAAAGTCTGCAGTGCATTTCATCTGTGGCGGCGGGGAGCCCGCTGGCCAGCGCCCGTGTTTGATCCATTCCTAGCCAGGAGCACAGCACTACAGCCACTTAATTAACAGAGCTCTTATTACACAGTCACACTTAAGAGAGAGATGCACAAAACAACAACATGCTGTAGCCCACAAAGAGCCTAATCCATAGTGTTTTCTGTTGAGCTACAGCTCAAACAGAAAATAATATTCACTTTGAATGACTTCAAGGGGTCATATAATGCATTATTCATAATGTATGCTGCCCTGTCCTTCAATAACAGCCTGCATCACTTCACAGGATCACAAAGAAATGTGTTAAGATCAGACTGAAGTGATCAGGGAGTAATATTTGTACCTGCAGAGCTGTAGGTGTTATGTGCAGTCAGAATAAGGCAAGGTTTTCGTGTAAATGTCAGAGGTTGCGTTATTGTTTTCAGGTTTCTGATATGCAAGGTCTTTTTTTTTCAGTTTAGTTTATTATGGTCCTGTGAAAAAAGTTTTGAGGAAGTACCAGTGTATTTTCACAATGCCATCTAATCTCAAAATGTCAAGGTAAAATGTATAACAAGCAGTACTCATCCAGTATGTTTTGCAACCTGTTGTGTTTAGTTAAAAAAAAAAAATATTTTGTTCCTTAATCTATTCACACCTTCCTGTCATCTGAACCCAGGGGTCAATTCTGTCTGTAATCATTTTTTTTCTGTCTGCTATCTTCTTCCATAAACTGTTTGAGTCATTCTTTGAGTGCTTGAATCAGCTCTAAAGGCGGTAATGACACAATAAATTGCTTGTCCTTACCGTTTTTAACAGAATGCAGCTTGTGCAGTTGATAACACTTTAGACAAGTAGCTGTGTGTGGTCCTTTGGTTTAGTCAATGCCTTTTTAAGGAGGTTTTTTTAATATATATACATATACAGTACAGTATATATATATAGAGAGAGAGAGTATTTCAGTCTTGTCACAAAATAATGGGGAGAATTAGCTAAGAATAATTTATGCACACTGATGGGATTATTTACATATGCTTGTTTTAGAGCCTGATTCAGACATATAGACTTATGTCTTGTCACTTTGCTCTCCTCTGTCATTTGATCATTATTTCATCAGTGTCATTTTAGAATCGTTAAGATAATTTTTTAGTTTTTATTAACCGTTTACATTTTTTTTAAGTCACTTGTCTACAAATAAAAGTAGATCCTTTACAGTTTCAAAGATGTATTTCTGTTATCTGTACAATCAAAAATGACAGAGTAATTCAAGTTTTTGCACCTGAATATCATACTTTAAATTTGGCGCAACCTTTTATACAGTTATTAGCTCCTCTATGTTTTTGGTCGTATGTGTAATGTGTTCACATTACAGTCCCTCCAGAAAAACACAGATTTTTTTTGTGATTGTTGCGGGCAAAAATCTTTGATTTTGCGGCATGTTTTCTTAAAAAATGCGATGGAATATGCGTCATATTTTAGCAATTTTATGCGATTAAATTGTGTAAACAAAAACTGCGGTTGGATGAAAAAGAGAAAAAAATTTGATTCCCCCAACACCTTTTTCTCACTAGGCTTACTACCTTAATGTAAAGAGTAATTTCTTATTACTTCCTATGATAAGTGAGCATACTAAATCACATAATATTTAAGTTGCAGTTTCTTACTGCAACGTAAATTATTTTACATGCTACTAATATAATTACAACTTTAAGTTTTTGGTACTGTTCTGTAACAAAAAAAGTGCAATTTTACAACTGTAAAATTGCATCAACTTCTGAATGAAACTACAACAGTGTTAGTAGCCAAGTGAGACGGGGGTGTTGGGGGATTCACCTTTTTTTCTCTATTTCATCAAACCACAGTTTTCGCAATATAATTTGGCTCCACTGTCATGTAACAAATCAGGAAACTGCTTTGTGCGTTTTTTTTTCTTTCGCTTATTTTTGTTGGCAAATAAGAATGATTTGCGCGCTTCAAGTTTCACCCTGGTTTCACTGTGGAGTTTGCGGATGATGTTCAAGTCACGTAATTGCGTCACTTCATAAGGTTCCCATGGCAATAGGGGGAAAATGGCACTTGTGTGAAGTAAACGCAACATTTTCAACTTTCTGCTAATATATATGTGAGTTTTTTGCAACTAAAGTACGGGGATTATAAAATTATGCTTTCTGAAATCGGCAATTTATGCGGCAAAAGAGCGGTGTATTAAAAAAAAAATGCGACCCCGGATAAATATGCGGCCTTTGGCTGATTATGCATTAAATCATGCAATCGCATAATCGCGTTTTTCTGGGGGGACTGGCATTAGCGATTCACACGTGAGCCATTCTGGCTTGTGACTGATCTGTTTACCCTGTGATAAACAGAACTAAATAGCACTGGCCAGAGTCTCTCGCTGTCTCGCTAAGGGCCTTCTGTGAAGGACAGAGACCGGGGCTGTGTATGCATGTGCAAGCTAACCACATCTGCGCCAATCCTTCACAGAAACGTCAGCAGCAGCCCTAGAATTGTAAGCCTAGCTCCATCACAAGCTTACCCGGCGCAATTATTTACTCTTGCGATATAAACGCAGTTCATTGAAACCCCAGTGCTTGACAAAACTGGACAGAAGACCCGCTTCGATCTAAAAGAGTGGCCTTTTTTCGCCCTCTCTTGCTGTCTTGCTCTCTCCGTCCTTACACTTGTGTGTTTGAGTGGCATTAACCTAATGGCTCCGGCATTCAAATGACCTTATTACCCTTTTAGTAGCCAGTGTGTGTGCGGGCAGTCACAAAGCCACCCGCTCAAACAGTGGCTGGATTCTAAGTGGAGACAGGGCCCTGGGTAATTTAGCTGTAGTGGAGCTTGCTGGCACTAAAAGCCTGCTGGGTAATTGAGTGGCGCGGGCTGGAGAGAGACGGCCCTGCCCTGCCTCATTATGCCATGTCTCCTGTGCTGCCTGTCAGAGGGACGACGCTTAGCCCAAGCCACCCTCGCCTAATGCGCTCTGACATGCCGCGTCCTTTCTGTAAAATAACAGTATCTTCCCTCGTCCCCTAGACCCCTCGAACACATCGATATGCTAACGGATGCACATTGATTTGAGTGCACATACGTACTTGACTGTGATCATAGTAGGTTGCAGACCAACGTACATCTGTCAGTCATTTACTGTAATGACCACTCCTTCCACACTAAGTCTATTTTAAACACAGCTCTGTGAAACCCCCTAAATGGTTGTCATATTCAACCCGTTATAGCTTATTTCACGACTCTGACCCACAGAGAAGGACCGCAGAGCAGTTTAGCATCTGTTCTCCTTTATTATGTCACCCCACTCCATATCAGTCTCACTTATCCTTCCATCTCTCGCGCTCTCTCGCTGTCTGTGTGAGCATGTGTCTGTTATAATTAAGCTGAGGTGGCCCTGTGGCAGGGAAGCAGATTGATTCAGTCTCCAGCGAGATCTGTTGCTCTTACAATCGCACAGGAACTCAGCGGTGCATTTGATTTTTGTGATACCTGTGATCACAGCTCAGGACCATGTGTCTTTATTTGCCATCTCAAATGCTTCATGAATTGAATCCGCACAGAGACAGAGGCTTGACATGCCATGGGTCACATTAAACAAATCAACCTGTATAATGGACTCCTTTCAGGGCTTTCTGCACCTGTTTTTGTTACAAAATAAGCAGGGAAATGCCTTTTTTTTGTTGTTGTTTATTAATTAGTATTTTCGCAGTTGTCTTTGATTTGTGTCATATAATGTGATGCATCTAAAATCAATCTCTCTTCCATTTTTTTGATTTTCATGCCAGTACTGCCCACATAATGATACGCCATGCAAATTGTCCATTAATCATTGGGTGGGATTTGAAAGGTCAGCAGCAAATGAGGACATGTAAAGACCTTATGAAATAACACTGTACATACTTGTTTATGTTCATGTATTTCCTATTGAGACAGGAAGTTTAAGTGGGACATATATTGAAGGAATGTCCCCATTTAAAAAAAAAAAAAAAAACGCGAATGTTCAGTATAAAACACAAGCCTTTAGTTTATCACAGCATTGATTTTATACGTCTGTATTGTTCGTTAGCTGCGTTAGAGGACAGGGGATTTTCATTCTGAAGAGCATTTGATTGGATAACAATCTGTGTAGTGCAGGATGAGTCATCAGTATTTTTGCTCTGTTTTCCCAGAAAACAGAAATAGAATTTTGTGACTTTTGCCAGCATTTAGGAGTACAAGTGGACTAAAAACGACAAAACTCATTTTGATTTCGTGGGGTCTTAAGAATGTGTGTTTGGAGGTGCTATTCTTGCCACTGGCACAGAAGTGTTTGTTCGTTGCCACAAGCCGATCTTGTCACCTTTGCTCTATAAATGTGTGACTGTTCAGAGAGTATTAGAGCAAAGAGTGTGAAGAGATAAAATAATAGATTATAGTCTATTCTCTTAGCCCTAATATACTCATTTAGTTCATTAGTAATCAGCTTAAAATTCTTTCTGTTCCATTAACACCACATTTTACTCTTTAGCCTCGGCTGGATCAAAGGAAATATTTCTCATTCATTCTCCAATGTAAAATAAAATGATATTAACAAAATAAAGAAGGAAATGCTCTTTATTTTCCTCCCATAGATGTTAGAGATATTTCCCTGCTCTTTCCTTACTAACTAACTAACTGTGACATCAAATCAATATCTTTAGATTTTTTTGTCTTCTCACTGGCTCTTCTGCGGGGGTATTGACTAGGCACACAGAGGAATGAAAGGATGACGCGGGCAGTGACCTGTCTCTCCATCTCAAATGAAAAAACTTTACACTGGACCCACAAAAATGGTTGATGGTGGCTGTATTTACATTAAATGAGATGATTGTTCATGAGTCAGCACTGCCTGTTGATTCTGTGTTTCCTTGCACAGTTTTTAAATAGATGTTGAAAGGATTTTTCACTTCATAGACACTTTCTAGTCATGCCCTCACCACACCTGATGGGTTTACATGGATAACATTAACTGTGTGTGCGAGCATGTGTTTATGGTGCCAGGGTCTGTGAATTCACGATCTACAATTTTGATTTCATTTTTATTTTATATATTGTGTTAGTGTGTTTATATTCTCAATAAAAAAAATGGTGAAACCCACTTTTCTTTGCCAAAAGCATTTAGTGGCCTGATGAGAGTAGAAAAATGTACAGAAGGTTTCGAGAGCCTTTAAAAAGAGGAAGTGAGGGACAGAGGGAGTGAAAATAAGAGAGAAAGAAAAGAGAGAGTTGGTAAATGGGGAAGTCTTCCTGCGAACAAAAGACAGGCGATTGTGTATTGATACATCCACACCACAGATGAACGGAAGCAACGGTGTCAGATAAAAAAAAAAAAAAAAAAAAAAAAAAGGTTTATACCACTGAGTTCTCAGCAACTAGAAGCACATCTGTACATTTGTCTGTGTGCACATGTCAGTCCTTTTCTTTGTGTTTTTTGTGTGTAGATATTTGTGTTTTTGGTTCACAAGCTTTTATTTTTAGGATGTGTGTTATTACTAGTATCATGAAGAGATTGTAATCGTTCTTTCCCCTGAGCTCTCTTTCATTTGAAAATCGTTTTTTCATCCACACCTGGACTGTACCGTAGTTCCTCCCATAGGCATGACTAGAAATGGCCTCTGAACAAATAGTTTGATTGTAAAGCTGGTTTATATGAAGGTGAATCTAATGGATTTTCCTGTGTGACAGAAAGCCTGTGTTCAGGGTCACAACAGTATGTGAGTGGATGCGGGTGTAAGGTATAGAGCTTAGTTTGTGTGGAATGAATTAATGTCTTTAAAAAAAAAAAAAAAAAGGTCAGTTACTTGATAAACCTAATGGAATTTTTGGTGGAAAAATGTACAGTATGGTTGGTTTTAAGTGATTCAGGTCATTAACGGCATTATAGTCCAAATGGTTTGTATATGCCACAGAGAGTTATATGGTAATTTATTTGTATAATACATTTATATTATTATTGCAAAAATGACTATATTAATAATAATACGTATATTGTATTTATTAATAATTCATCTATATGATTAAATGTCGATTTACACACACACACACACACACACACACACACACACACATACATATATCTATAAACTAGGGGTGTAACGGTACGTGGATTCGTACAGGACCGTTTCGGTACAGTGCTTTCAGTACAGTGCACGTTTGTACCGAATGACCAAATGCAATAATTTGTTTGCGAAATAGGTACATTTTCGTGTTTCCAAACGAACATATTAAATGGTGGAAGTCTCCGCGTTCAGCGCAAATCCCGCAATGCAGTTGATTCTAAGGCCGGTGAAACAATGGCTGCTTGGCGTGAGCGTGGGCGTTTCTGCTGCGTGTCAGTTGCTTCGCGTTTTCTGTGTCTTTACACACCAGAATCGTGCCTGACGCGGCGCTGGCGCGCTGCTGCTACTGAAGGTGACAGAGGAAGACCGCCGAAAGACCAGGATCTTGTATTCACGACAACAATATCTATACTTCATGTTGAGCGTAAATATAAAGCTACTGATAAAGGACACCGTCAACAGTATTGACGGCAAAATAGACTATGTTTGACATGTGCAATATGCCAGTGTGTCACCGGCCTAAGGTTTTCAAAAGACATCACGCGAGTGTGAACATCACTACAACTAGGAAAAAAATGATTGTAATTCAAACGCAGCTCCCGTCGGCAGACATTTGCAGACATTTGCTCTTAATTCCGATCGGTCCAATGCAATAACGAAATCTGAGCAGGTCTAAAAACTGAAACTGTTGATGCTGCAACTTTACACTTTGGAAAAGTTATATATATTTGTTAAATATGAGCAGGCCTACAAGCTGGGATTGGTAATGCTGCACTGTAATCATAGTTATTTATTTATATTTCTCATTATATTTTATCATATGATATTGGTTTAAGACTGAGAGTATTTTATTTAGTGGAAAACTTTGCAGCAGTATTTTATTTTTTATTCTTTTTTTTTATTTTATTATAAATTATATTTTATTTATTTTATTAAAAAGTATTTTTAAAAAGTGTAAACAAATTGTTAAAAAAAGTTTATAGTAATAAACAACCTGCAGTTTAATGTTTGCATTTCTTTCCCTTACTGTACCGAAAATGAACCGAACCATGACTTTAAAACTGAGGTACGTACCGAACTGTGATTACACCCCTGATATATACTGTATACACGCACACATAAATCAAAATTTGACTGTAAGGACATGTATTTACATAGCATTTCAAAAATTTAAACATTTTCAAGATTTCAAAATAAATTATATACATTTAACTTTCATCAAAAAATTGATTACGGTTTCCACACAAAAATATTAACCAGTAAATACATTTTTAAATATTACACTATGTAAAACACATAATTTAAATTTTAGTAGCATTCCACATTATTACTTTTATTTTGATCAAATAAATACAACATTGATAAACATATACTTCTTTGAAAAAAAAAAATTCTAAATTATTTCAAACTTCGATTCCAACATGGTATCACTATGGTGGGTCTATTTACATTGTATTTTTGTTTACCTCAGCATTGTGTTACTCCTAATCAAGCAAAATTGTCAAACAGCTCTCAGATGCAGTGGAGTTGGTAACAATTAGCATTAGCTGCTAGCTGAACTGTGGCTGATAAGGAACTGGTCAGTTCATTAGGATGGTTAATGAGAACCCTCTCATGAAGCTGATAAGAGAAGTAGGCCATTAATTGTCATTCAATTAACAGCAAGTGAAATTGGATATAGGGTGATAAGGGTACAGAAGTGGTAATTAGCAATGATGAAAAGCAGAAAAGAGTTGTCCTTCATATGAGACGTCATTGAGATGACAGCATTTTATGGGAAACCGTTTGAGAAGAAACCCATTGAAACACTTGCAATACACATTGAAAACTTGCGATACACATTGAAAACTTGCGATATACATTGAAACACGTGAAACATGTGAAACACTTGTTCATACATGTGAGACACTTGCACATACATGTGAAACACGTGCGCATACATGTGAAACACGTGCACGTACATGTGAAACACTTGTGCATACATGTGAAACGTGCACATACATGTGAGACACTTGCACGTACATGGGAAACACTATATATCTGTGCATATATATAAAAGACATTTGGTTACATAGAAACTCTTTGCATATACCCTGTAATCACCAAGGTACTATTGTACCTGCACAAAGACTGCACTTTCAAACATTCTCTCGTGTGAGAGAGCATAAACATTTCCAGTGTGTCTGGAAGTCGTTTCTTTGCAACCGGAATTTTAGTTCATTTGGAAACAGAAGCACAGTTTATGCAAAGAGTTTCTATGTAATCGCATGTCTTTCATATATATGCACAGATATATAGTGTTTCACATGTATGCGCAAGTGTTTCAGTGGGTTTAGTCTCAAAAGGCATTTCATAGCACTTCTCCTATGTGCTGCTTATGTTTTGAAAAAAAAATTCTGCAACTTAAAAACCTCTGTATTTAGCATAAATATAATTCCCAATAGATAAAATGAAGTCCCACTCTCTGTTTCTGAGTAAACATCCTGTTTTAATCTGAAAAACCTTTTACAAAAGTCAAATGAGTTGTGAATGTCATTTCATGTTGAGGTCAGGTGTGTAAGGCCTCAGAAGCCACAGAAACCAGAGAATAATGTTAGCTCAGTGTGTGTTCCTGGGAGTTCATGGACACAAAAGCATACTTTGTGGTCATGCTGACACAAATGTGTCTCTGAGAATCACACACACACACTCTAACGGACACAGGACAGATCGGGATGCCAACATACACAGATGTTGCGTGTGTGTGTATGCGTTTGTTTGTTATCTACATGCATGTCTGTCCTCCCCACACAGTATGTGTCCTTTGCCATGGTTGCGTGTCCTCATGTCCTGTCATATTCAGAGATTTCCCCTCAAGAGAGGAGACAGAAGGGGGCCCAAAAAACAAGCAACAAAACACAAATAGAATTGCAAACACACTTAACAGCCAGTGAGAGTTCACGGTCTGCTGTAATCAATAGATAAAACTCACACGCAAACGCACAAACACATACACAAACATGGCACCTTACAACAGAGAATAATGCAGTGGTGTAGAAGCAATGTAAAAAGTTGGGGAGACTCATGTTAATCATATGATTTGACATTCTAATAGTTCTAATCTGATTTGTTAGAAGTCTGATATTCATTTGATATTTTGTTTTAGCGAACCAAAAGAGCTTTTCTGAAACTGTTAGCACTATGCCAGTAGACTAAACTGTTAGCTTGCTAATCAAAGATTAAGTTACAATTTCATCTTTTACACTCTCTTAATCTTTGGCAGAAGAAAGAAGTGTATCACACTGACCCTCTTGCAAGAAGCGAATCACAGTTTTTTTTGTTTTAAGACGTGATTGGCTCTTCGCTACTGATGTCACACTTGATTATGCATACTTCATGAACTAAGGATCAAATGTGGTCTTGAGCAACAATTAGGGTTGCCACCCGTCCCTTAAAATACGGAATCGTCCCGTATTTGAGAATAAAATAGCGCGTCCAGTTTTGAATCAATACGGGACGGGGCTTGTCCCGTATTTTCGGAGTTGTCTTCAGTGCAGCAGCTCATGTAAATCATCCCAGATCCCACCAGCATTCTGTGAAGACTCGTCCTATTCTGCCCCTGATTGGCTAATACTCGCTGCCATCGGTGGATTGACAGGTTCACGACCAATCAGAGTCAAAGGAGGGCGGGAGTTGATTTGAAAGAATAGCGGAGGCTGCTCCAGATAACCCCCCGCGTCCAGCGCTGAAACGAAAGCGGATTCAAAAGTACCGACGAGACTGGGAGGAATTGAAGCGGAAATGAGTATCAAGCACAATTTGTCGGCGAGTGTTCTGTTGCGCATGGTGGCTTGTCAGATGTGCGACAGCATGCCTCGGGAGAACAACATTCATACACTTTACAATAAGGTTCATTTATTAAACAATAGTGTATTAACTAACATGAACTAACAATGAGTAAGAAATACATTTGTTACAGCATTTATTCATCTTTGTTAATGTTAGTTAATAGAAATAAAGCTGTTCATTGTTCATGTTCAGTGCATTAACTACCTACTATTAACACAATTTTAATAAAGTATTATTAAATGTGGAAATTAACATGAACAAAGATGAACAATTGCTGTATATAAGTGCAGATCATTATTAGTTAATGTTAATTAATGTAGTTAACAAATTAACCTTATTTTAAAGTGTTAGAGATTTGTTTATTACGGTTAAGATGTACAGACAGACACATAAGCATTATTTTAATAAGAGAGATATAATTAATAATAAAATATAGTGCCGAAGTGAGGCAAATAAACAACTTAACTAATTTAAATGATTGCATTATTCAATAGGCTACTGTAGAATTAATAATGGACTATATAAAATAAATTAACTTACAAATAATAATAATACCAAAAAAAAGTGAAATGTGAAAATTTAGAAATGTTTGTAGATCGGTTATTTATTATGTGGTTTCACTGTTGGGATGGTGTTACTGTCTGCAGTAACACCCCCCCCCCCCCCCACCCCAGGCGTCCCTTATTTATCTGTATTGAAGGTGGCAACCCTAACAACAATGTAGGGGTAAACTGCTAAAGCTATTTAGTTAGGGCTAACCATTCCCACATTGCATTTCGGCCAAGCAGAGATCATTTTTTATTAGCTGTTGGTTTGGGACTGTATATAATTTTTTTTAGAGATACATAAGGTAAATACATGCATAGATGTGTGTATAAATGATAGGCAGGTGCTCACACACTTATTTTGCTCCACAAAAGCATGTTGTCCCTGACTCCTGCGGTTTGGTGTGTGGCAGTTGAGGGTGTAATTACAGAGAATGTGCTTTGTTTTTAAAATGTTTAATTATGGTGTTTCTGTAAATGATACAGTGACAGTTCAGAGCCCTCGTGCGTATGTGTATGTGAGTTCTCAGTATGCACAATGAATGGGTAATTTTGGTTGTTTGGTTAATGCTAGATCAAAAGTTTGTGACCCTTGAGTGTGTTCCGATGGTCTGATTTTAATGGATCCCCATCATGGCGCTGAGCATCTTGTCTCTGGTTCTAACTTCATCACTAAAGTGAACTTTGAACCAGTTCTCCTCTGTCTAGTACACAACATGCTCCTCAGCAAAGGTGAGTCTAGTCTTTTGCTTCTTTCTGCTGATGAGAGGCTTGGTCACTGCAGAGTGTGCTTTCATTCTGACTTCTCCTATAAGTGCTGATCCTTACCCTGTTCAGCACTAAACTAGCAGGTGGTCGGAGTATGATTAGCTTCCGGGTGAAGGTACGGTTCGCTAAAAATGTGTATTATGAACACAAATCGCCCTGGGCTCACATTCCGACGTAGTTTGTTCATCAGATGTCTCTGTAAAAATCAGCTGTTTATAATGGCTGCTGCTTCTGGCAGATCTCTACAAATTATTCGCTCACAATGTACACTTATTTATTTTAATTTCAACAACTTCCAAATTGTGCAAGAGA
The DNA here is from genome assembly GCF_023724105.1 of Carassius gibelio. Classification (NCBI taxonomy): domain Eukaryota; kingdom Metazoa; phylum Chordata; class Actinopteri; order Cypriniformes; family Cyprinidae; genus Carassius; species Carassius gibelio. The sequence continues at coordinate 26,025,498 of NC_068374.1, forward strand.
GATGTGGCCTTGTGCCTCGCCTGATTAAACTTTTTGATGTATGATTTTATGAGCATGCAAATCCCAGCGGGGGTATGAAACTACACTCTCTTAGTGTCTGTTGTGGTTAAACTGTCAAAAATAGAAATGCAGACAAGTTTCGAAGTGTAGACCCCTTCTATGTAGAAAACACGTAGATCCTTTTTCAGTTTTTCCAGGCCTTTTATAAAAACTGTACATTTGTTCTACTATACAGCATATGCTGATTTGGTGCTCAATAAACATTTCTTCTTATTATCAGTGATTTCTGAAGGATCATGTGAAGACCGTAGTAGACAGTGTGTTTGGCAACACAGAAATAAATTTAAATGTAAAATGTTTAAATAGAAAACAGTTCTTTTAAATGTAGTAATATTTAACAATATTAATATTTTTACTGTATTTTTTGTAAAAAAAAAAATAATAATAATAATAATAATAATAATAAATAAATAAATAAATGCAGCCTTGGTCTGCATAAGACAAACATCTTAGTTATTCTCATTCTTTTGACCAGTAATATATGTGTTTGTATAATGTGTGTGTGTGTGTGTGTGTGTGTGTGTGTGTGTGTGTGTATATTATTCTCCATTGAGATACAGTGAATGTGAATGTTTGGAAAGATAAAACCGTATTGAATGAAAGTGTGGAATATACAGCATGTTAATATAATGTAGCAGATGTAAGCATATGGATCTGAAATAAAAACACTACTCAACTATATACAGGGGAATCATGCATTCATGATTTTTGAGGGGGCACATGGGGGGGGGGTATTAGTCATGGTTGTCATGTGACACAGCAGTCACGATAGCAGGTATAACTGATATAGGCATATTTTATTTATTTTTCCTTTTTATTCAGAACGATTCCAAACACGCTTAATATATCAGGAAATATATCGATTTTCAAATATGTGTAAGTAAACACATTTTGCACCTTTTATAGATTATTTGATCAATAAATGGTGATGGGCAAAGCAGTCTAATCTATTAACTACACATAAAAAAACGACTTTTTACTTAAGTGCCATATATGGTTGTCATGCCATAAAATATTTTTAATACGACTGAATTTGCATTTAATGTAAATTTTTGTAACAATATTGTAAGTTAATTATTTTAACACTTTCATTTTACAGAGAGTAAAAAACATTTAAATTATCAAAGAACATTTTCAATCAGTCTAGCCAGAGTTCATGCACTCTCAAAAACTCCCATTAAAATCACCGAAGCACTTTACATTATGAAACGAATGTCTTACTTACATTGGTATGCACATCTGCACTCTTTGATGTTTCTGATGAGAGAATTCGCTAAATTCAGTCAACGAGCAAGTGAACAAAACACTACGTTTCAGTGATGACTCTTCTGCACGTCTCTGATTGGCCATTGCATTCATAAGCGCAACAGAATCGTTTCTGATTGGTTATCGTGTTGCATTGTACGAACGCGTCTGTCTCTGGCTCAGATCCAGCCAGCGAACGCACATTTGAATTTTGAATGGGCATGACGCCTCTGACTATATTTACACAATTCAGCTGTATCATACCTATTTATCAATACCAATCTTGCAATGACCATATTTGACATCCAAAATGTACAGTTTTCAGTCTTTCAGAATTAGATTAATTATGATTAGTTATTTTAACTACCTAATATGTAAGTCGTAATTTCTATTACGTTGCAAAAAGCAAAAATTTCCCTCTGGTGCATGATACTTCTATTCCACTGTCCATAAATGAACATTGAAAATCTGCATTAGAACCTTAATATGTGTTTGTCAGTCAGTCAGTAAGCATGTGATTCATTTGTCAGGGAATGCATGCCCAGTCATATGTCCAGCTGCATGATGCCTGTGTGTGTGTGTGTGTGTGTGTTTGTGTATAGTGTCTTTGAGTCCATCTTCCTCTGTATACAGTTCTGTGTTCTCTAATTCTGTGCGCCAGATGACTTTTATTAGTTTTGTGTGACAAAGTCTTTAGAGAGAGCGCAGATGGCTGAAATTAGTTGCAAAAAGCCATTAGAGTAGGTAACAGATGTAAATGGGTTAATCTCTTTGTGTTGCTTACTCCAGAATCTAACCTCACAGTCACACCAAGTCAGAAGAGAGATCTCTCATTTTCCTCCTCCAACTCTCTTTGATTCCCTCCCCGTTCATTTCCTGTATGTGACCTGCATAGCAGGAAACAACTTAATTGTGAGAAAACACTGGTCTTGTGTATACTAGTTTGATTTAGATTCACGGTTTCTACATCATGCTGAGTTTTAAATACTGCCGGGCCGGCTAATACAAAACCAGCATTCTGCTTGTTACAAAAGACGGCCGTCAAACTCTTACTGTACGTTTTTTTTGATTGGGCATAAGACAAGACAAAGACAAAAAAAACTTTTTAACAATGTAGTTATTTATATAATTGTTTGGCATAGTGCAGTGATTTTTAACTAGGAGGCCGGGGCCCACTAGGGGCTCTCAGCAAACTTCCAAGGGAGCCTCAAGATGAAAAAGCATTAACATGATTAAAAGATATATATGAGAAAGCCTAATATCTTTACTTTCTTTCCTTTTTTAGTTTTACAGGCAATACATCTCATTTGTGGTCAGCTTTTTAAAAATTGTGCCAGTTTACGCACCCCTCACCACAATATAGTATTTCAAACTTTGACCTCCAGCAATAAAATAACTGAGTGTAAATGAGGAAAACCCATTATTTAGTCCAGCAAAAAGTAATTAGCATCTTAAACGGTTGACTTTGACTAAATAGCAAACTTTAGTACTGCTTCGTATCCTCTCCTTTCATGTTCCCTGATCGCATTATCTGCGTGGATGATGCTCAGTTTTCCACATCCTTTCTTGGCCTTCTGTAAGACAAGGATCATATGATCACTCTCTCCTCATCTCAGTGCCTTCATCTTGCCATCCTTCCATTCCAACAAATAAATAGGCCACAGGCCCACTTTACGTTACAGCCTGACATAGTCCCCATTTTCTATGAATTCATTATATAAGGGCTCTGTCACAGAGGCCAGAGAACAAAGAACCCGACTTATCTCTCCTCAGAGGGGAATTCCACCCCAACAACAATGATATTCTTCTTCTGTCTCTATTGGGATCCATCGATACACACGGCTGCTTGACCAAGTCTCCAGTCAGACTTGGAGCTAAATTTGCTAATCATTAATACTGAATGTTTGATAATCTGCATTTAGTATTTTATCATACTGTACATAAATCTTCATGCATATTCTAAGTTGTTAATATTGAAGCCTAGTAATTAGAACATGCTACAGACATGAAGCACTAGCAGTGACAGGTAATGATGAACACATGTGCTAACCACTGGGCCATGGCTCTGACAAAGCGGCTTCCTTTAGAAAGTTGACCCAAAAATGTTTTTTTCTTATGTATTTTTTTAATGTAAAGAAGCATTTTAGTACGTAACCGTATGAAAACTTAGAAAGCATTGCGAATATCATCTTCCAGAAAATAATTTTTTAGTACTAAAATAGCATTTTTACCCCATTACACTATTGATGCTTGACCAAACCCTTTATATCAAGTATCCAATTGTTTTTTGGACATGAAACATAGTAGTACCTTGAAAATGCTGTGATGCTTGTGCATTGTTAGATACTTTAATAATTGTTTTAACTAGATGTATTTGTTAAAATGTTCAGATCAGCCACACATATCTATTTTTTGGCCCCCTTTTTCATTTTGAGTACACGTCTACTGTATTTTGAGGTGCCATAATGGAAGACGTTACTTCTATTTTGTGAGCAAGAAGATAATGTGGGAAAAACAAGTCTCCTAGAGACGGAGTAGTTTGCGTAAAGAAGGTTTGCATTGCTTTGCCGTGTATTGTTGTGGAGGTGTTAGCCACCAGCTCTCACGCCCCAGGTTTGAATAGTCCAAGACAGAGGAGGTAAAGAGTGCATTCAGGCCAAGAACTCATTTTATCCTTTCAGGGGCCACTCTCAGATTATCAGTGCAGGCTTCCATCATAAGATGAGGGAGAGAGAAAAGCCACATCACTGATGACTAGCACACAAAAGGGGATTTCAATCAGCATGGCACTCAGGCTGGCTTCTTTACGCTGACAGAAGTAAATAAGACCACGCTTTAAACAGGGCCCATGAGCTGACACTCACATGTTTGTATGATAGATATACACATACACACAGATAAACAAACATACACATACTCCTACCTGTAGGCTCCGAGCACACCAAAATGGCATTATAAAAAACACATACAATACACACCGTTTTTGTGTTTAAAGTACATGCCAACGGTTGTAAACTGCCAGCCAAAAGTTTGGACTCACTCCACTGAATTTGTTTATGGTCTTAAAAATCTTCTGTGATTTAATAATGTTTATAAAAAGGCTAGTTATTTGTTTTGTAGCTAGTGTACATACAGCATATACAGTAATCTCATTTTATAAGATTTGTTTTTTTTAAGAAGTCTGTAATAATAATGAAGTAAAATATTAATATTGTGAAATTTGTATAATTTAAAAACAGTTTTTTATTTTAATGTACTTTAAAATATAATTTATTTCTGTGATATAAAGCTGAATTTTCATCAGCCATTACTACATTCAACGGTGTCACATTATCCTTCAGAAATCATTGTAATATGTGTATGCTTATTTATTATGCTTCTTTTTGGGGAATATGACTTTTCTATTTAAAATGTGGAAAATAAACTTAACACCGAATGAGTAGGTTTGTCCAGACAAAAATAGTGTACACACATGCTTATTTTTATATGCATTATCATGTATTGTCACACCTACCCATCATACAAACACACTCTCATGCACACAGCCACAGTGTTGTGATTCATCTCGAATCCTGCTGTCTATTCCCCTATTGTGGGCACAACCTCAACTAAACGTGTTGTACAGATATTTCTACAATCCTCTGAGTGTCAGCCCTCCCCCTCGAGGACAGCACCAGGGTGGCCCGACACATCTGATCGGTGGCTTTGATTCACAAGAATCATAAGCCCCTTTCACACTGCACGTCGGACCTGGCAAATTGCCGGAACATTGCCGGGTCGCCTTCTGTGGGAAAGCAACCACGTCCCGGAATTGATTCCGGCATTGAAACCGGATCGGGGACCTAGTAACATTGCCGGGTTCAACCTGGGACGAGCGCTGTGTGAACAAAAGCCAGATGTAATGCAGCGTCGAAGTGATGATGTGAATTAAAACGCAACTCCTTTACCGGCTGTTTTGAAGGAAGATCAATGTTTGTGACGAAAAAATATGTGCAAAATGTAATGAAGCAGTGTTCAGTTAGTTCCTCACTTTCCGCGCTCACGCCGAGATCGTTCGCTTGCTTCAGTGAAAGTATAACGTGCCTAACGTTTTCGACTCGTACATTACACGTCACGCCCTGATGTCACATGTCGTTACAGGATCTTTACGGGTTGTGTGTGAAAGCACGCACACATCCCGGGTAATCACTGGCAGTGTGTAAGTGCAAAATCTAGTGACCCGGGAACAATTGCCGGAACACTTTACCCGTGTATTTGCCGGAATCGCAGTGTGAAAGGGGCTATAGTTATGTGACTGACCTAAAAGAGCTCCATGTATGTTCATCTGAGGTTTAGCCATCAAGCATGTTTTATTTCCCCTTTGCAGAGGGCTTCACTTTGACATCCAAGTTTTCTCGGCGGATTATGTACGAGATTGAAAACTCACAATGAGGCTCAGCTCATGTAATGAATCCTAATGTTCTCTCAGACTATACAACCATGTCTCTCCAGCACGTCCCTGCAATGTTCCAGTGAACACATATACAACCGCATCTCTTAAATCTCATTTGGTTTGATCTGTAGCAATGGTACAGTGGTCTAAATCTCCCAAAACTACTCACAAATGACATGGTTTACCAATCCGGTTCTAAGAAGGATGATATAAGACTTAGCACTGGGTTTGTTGGGGAGAATCGGAGCTTGCCAAGAGTTCAGATAAAGCTGAGAGAATCCTCTCCATTCTGCATGCTTACACTCATAAACTCTAGATGTGACATTTTAAGAACCGTACAATTTACAGATGCAATGATAAGTTCTGTGAAGGGGATTAAGAGTATTTCAAGTTGTTTATGGACAGAACAGTCTACACAATGTCCATCTTAAGGTCCCATTGGGGGAGAACTTAAATAAAGCAAAATTATAGTTTCAAGGCAGAACACTCAGTTTGGCAGAACAAGGTTTAATACTTTTGTGTCACCATCACACAGCCTCTTCAAGCAGCAAATTGCTTCAGCAGTTGAGAGGGCTGGAGAGCCTGTTTTGGTAGAAGCAGACACAAGGACGAAACTCTTTCACCACAAGGAGCCTCATCTGACTGGTACGTAATTTGAGCATCTGCAAAAGGCCTTTACAAACTTTCCTAGTGCATTGTTACAGTATATACTCATGGCCCATTTTCCTTTTGGCCAAAGAAATGCAGTAATGTCTGGTGTCGTCTTGTGATTTTGTGCTGATGTGAGGATGTACTTTTTAGCGGGAGTGGCTTTTTTCTTGCAACCCTCCCATACAAGACACACTTGTGTAGAGTTTGTGATATTGTTGTCACATGCACACAGTTGACCACTCATTGTCATAAATTCCTGCAACCGCTTCAGAGTTGCTGTAGGCCTCTTGGTCACCTCTCTGATCAGTTTCCTCTGGCTCTTTCATCCAGTTTGCAGTGAATTCCTGATCCAGGGAGGGTCTGTGTTGTGACATTCCTTTCACTTCTCAATAACAGACTTCACTGTGGTTCTAGCCATTGATAAAGTCTTTGATTGTTGGTGTTTTTTTTTTTTTTTTTTTTTTTTAATCATCTCCTGACTGGTGTCTGTTCACAACTCCATACCAGAGATTTTTTGACAGTGCCTTGCCACTCATTTGTTTGCTTCAGTTGCACTACCAAGAATTTAAATGCTTTTAAGGAAAGCTATTTTCATGCTTAGCTTATCAAAATGATCACAGCTGATCACAATTGAAAGTCAAATGGCTTTGTGTGCTATTGAAAAGGTGCATTAGCTACAACTGATTGAGTTGTAAATTGATTCTTTTCCATATCCACTGTGTGTGTGTGTTTGTATTTTAAATGTGGATATAATCTTAACATGCATAAGAAAGGAAAAAAATCTGAAAACAATCCTCTTCAAAATTTGTGTATATTTTCCGACAAACAAGCTAACATTTATACACCATATTTGTGTCCAAATGATTTTATAGTGGCACTCTATAATTCAGTAATGATCTCTGAAATCTCTGATCACGTAGTAGAAATGCCTCATGGCTCTTTGGACAGCATATGTTACCCATTCCCACAATTCACACACTTACACACTCCAACTCACCTATGAGCGCCATCAGGGGACTGCTTGTGTTTGTGTCTGTCTCCATGTGTGCACGAATGGATTCTGGAGAGGGGCAGTTTGTCTGTTCATCTGTGTTTGTGGGTGGATGGGGCTGTAGGTGGGAGTCTTTGTCATATATGTGTGCCATACATGTCTGTGTGTGTGTGTGGGGGACAGTATCACAGACGGGCTCGAGTGTGTCAGAGAGGCTGCTGTCTCGCAGGCTGTAGTCATATTTCATGAAGCCTATGAGACTCAGTTGGCGGTATGTGTGAGTTCTGTCTATTTCCGTCTTTCTGACTGTGGCACTGCCCACTGTGTGTGAGTCTGTGTATGACTACCCACTGTCTATGCAGCGTGCCAGTGGGAGACCATCATCCTGTGCCCCCTCGCAGTGGGATCCACCATTCCTATGCCTTCATCTCCAACCAACCATCCTCTCCCTCTTCCTGTGTGTCTCTTTCACTGTCTCCACCTCCTCCCCATCTCTCTTTATTTCTCTCTGTGGGCATCCATGTAAAGTACATAGAGTTTTGGCAGACAACAAACACATTTATTAGTGTTAGATTTCTCTTTTATCCACACTATAAATAGTTGTGTGATTGATGTCGCATTTCATTTGTAGATGCATGATATAGATGTTGACATGATGTGCTCTGAGCCAGAAATCATGGCTCTGTCCCCAGTCCATAATGACACTGGAGTCTCTACACACTTACAAAGCATTGTTCATTAATGACTACAAACTTTTATCAAGATGTTCGACTTTTGTTGTGATATTAGCAGGTATTCTGTGCAAGCCACACATCTAATTTCACCCCCCCCCCCCTTTCTGTGGTGATGTTAAATAGATTTAAACATAGTAAAAGTATTTTAGCTTAACTATAATTGTTAGCTGAAAGCATAATAAAATTTCCCTTAAATATTCAACAAATGAACATGAAAGCGATGTGTGATCTTGAGAGCATTTTGATGCTGAAAATTTAGATTTGCTTTTCAAAACAGGATTAAATAATGTATTTATTTATTACACCTAGAGATCCAGACAGCGGTCTCTCTCTCTCTCTCTCTCTCTCTCTCTCTCTCTCTCTCTCTCTCTCTCCATCTCTTCATCCAGTTTTCCCACCTCTCTTTCCTCCTGAGGCCAACAGCGGCAGCAGTAGCGGCATTCCTAATTGGCCGTGCGCTCGACGTCGCCTGTTGTGATCATATAAATTTATTGGTGCTTAGAAGGCACAAGCTATTAAAACATTACAATAGACATTAGCGCAGGCCCAAGCAGCCTGCTCGCCCTAACGAACATATGCTTCCCTACCAATGCCTAAACTCTTATTTATGGATTTAATTTAATGTGCGGGAAGAATTCTAAATTAAATTTGGTGTGTGCCTCTGGAGAGTGTCGGTGTATAATAACATGGTAATTTGTACACATCTTTATGAGGAATGAGAAAATTAATTCTTTCTGACAAGCTGTAATTACTGGGCTTGGACCAGTCGCAGCTGAACAGTTTGAGCTCAGTTAGTGTGCCAATGAACTGAAGGAGAACAGATAAGGAGGACACACAGACACAAAGACACGTAATTATATGCATCCACAAACACACACCCCCACACACACCCACAGACCAACATACATGCATGCTTAATACTAAAACACACAGTCACGTATGCCCACCCGAACAAATGGACTCCTACACACGTAATTACACACACAAATACATAAAAGATGGCATAAACCAGTAGTTGTCATCTGGTTTTGCCCCAGAACCCAAATTTTATCTTGCATATAAAGTGGAAACCCAACATTGGAAACCTAAAACTGTAACCATGTTCTTAAAATCAAACCAGTCAGGCATGTAACACAACTACACACATGTAGCTGAGGTAAATACTGATAAATATTGTTTTTAACAATATATCATAATAATATATAATATATATTTTAAATGTGAGTCATCACAATTAAAAGAACCAAAGACTTTAACTACTTCAGTATGTGTTCATTGAACTTATTTAATACACAAGTTTCACAATTTGAATTTAATTACTGAAGTTAACTTTTCCACGGCATTCTAATTTATTGAGATGCAACTGTAATCCCTGCCTGCCCGCAAAATATGAACAGATTCTGACCTGCCCACAAACACTTCCACTGTGTTTACATGAGAAGACGCTGTGTTCAAGGATGCCACAGAAATACAATTTGAAGCTTTTGTTGTGTGCATGCCATTTTACCAAGGACTGCTTCTCCAATCTTGGCTTTTATCTTCATTGGCTTCTAATCTTCTTAATTTAGACTAAAAAGCTGACCGAACCACAACCTATAAGTAGTACGATTGATATGTTTCGTACATTTTCAGTTGAGTGCTCTTTATGTGCTAATATGTGATGTATACCTAATGCACAAAAGTTCGGATAATTTGCTGTGAACCCACTATTTCCTAACAATGTGTCGATTTTTGTAGATTGATGTTGTTCTAATGATTTAGTTTAAAGGGGGGGTGAAATGCTATTTCATGCATACTGAGTTTTTTACACTGTTAAAGAGTTGGATTCCCATGCTAAACATGGACAAAGTTTAAAAAATTAAGTTGTACGTTTGAAGCAGTATTTTTGTTCCAAAAAAACTAAACAAAAAAAAAAGACGACATAAAGTGGAACTTAGTCATTTTCCAAAACCGCTAAGCAAATATATACAGTTTCAGTACATACCACATAGCATACCGCCTTTGCTGATGCTGCTCTTGTTAAATTTCAGCCTCTGGATCTGTGTCACAGTTTCCACATGCTCTCAACTCAAAAGCCTACTGGCGCTCGTGATTCTTTAGCTCCGCCCACACGTCACGCCTCTAGGCGCTCGTGTTTTTCCGGGAAAATCGGTACAGACTATCTTTCTCTTATAAATATAATAAAAATAAAGACTTTGGAGTTATGAAGGATGCAGTACTACTCTATAGGTACTCAAGATTAACAGGATATTGAGTGAAAACGAACATTTCACCCCCCATTTAATAATTAATGCAGTGTAGCACACAGACTTTATAATCATTGTGAAATTGTTGTTTATAGTTGCTGCACCAGCAGTTATAGGGTTAATGTGGGTGAGATGAGTGAGTTATCAGGTGTGATTATAGCTGTTCTGTGTTCTGTTTAAAAGTTAAGATAGAGCTTCTTTTGTCTGTCGTTCTTCAAACATTACAGTAGACATATTTTGGTTTACAAACTGTATTTTTTCACCAGTTAGTTACATTAGCACTCTGCTTATGTTTTCACCAAGTGTTCACAGTTTGGCAGTTAAACTTTAAATGTGGGTACGATTCGCTTGCATAAGTGTTTTTGTATTTTCATGTCATAAGAACGGCTTGGAGCACTATATTGTTTTATGTAAAGGTGCTTTTTCGATGGTAGGGTTGGCTTACTGGCTCAGTAACTCCTCTCTGTGCCAATCACACCAGGCTTGTCCAGCTGACCAATCAGAGCAGAGTAGGTTTGCTCAAAACTTGCTGGGAATGAATCATTTTGTAATCATTGGCAAATGTCTCTTGTAATTTTAATATTACAATGTTAAATATTAAAATTACAATGTTTTCTGACCTCGTATTTAATCCTGTTTTAGAGGACTCCAACACAATATTAGGACACTTTAAAATACCATATGACCTGCTCTTTAAGTATTTTATTGTATCTTTAGCACTTCAGTAACACTTCTGAATGTATGATAGCCGCAGGTTCAACCAAATTGGTTCCCTTCAGAGCAGCACGTGATCGGTGGAAGGTAAAATGGACACGGTAATTGGTGAGGTCTCAGCCGGTAGGGGGTTCTGTTGCCCTGTCTGATGTCATCAACATGAATCGCTTGCAGGTCTGCCCCATTCAAGGTCATCTGCCATTTAATATTCACAGCAAAGCTTGACCACCTCACTACTGTAGGTCTCATAGCTAAATAATGATCACACATACTTTACCCTTTTGCATTGTTTTATAGCTGTTGTTTCTGTTGCTATCAATATGACATGATGTGTCACTTTAGTTGCAACAGTGTGTGTGTGTGTGTGTGTGTGTGTGTGTATGTGTGTTCTGGTAGCATGGATAGGTGTATGTGCGTGGCACAAGCTGACTGTGCATCCAGGGGCCATTTCACTTTATTTATTTATTCTGGTCCATTTTGTCATGTGCTGTTAAATGTTTAATCCTCTCATCCCTGCGGTTGGGGACCGCCAGGGGAATGCCGCCCTAGTGGTCACCAGGGTGAATAATACATGACAGTGTGTGTATTTGTAGTGATGAAATGCAGGTGTCAGTCCATAAGATGTCTTTTTTGATGACTCTCTCTCTCTCTCTCTCTCTCTCTCTCTCTGTCACACACTCACTTTAAGACACTAGGTCAGAGTTTATTTACTCTTTTGAAGGGTGGCCTGTCAGAGTGTGTTAGCTGAAGGAGCCATTGTCTTTCACTCTCCATGACTTTGCTCACTCTAAGATAACAGGTTGAGCTCTCATAAGCACTCAGAGCTGCTCTGACTGCCCTCTGTCTGTAGATGGAGTGGATAAAACATTAATTCACCTGTAGTGAAGAGTTTGGGAACAGACCACCACTCCGTTTTTGATTGATCAGACAACAATGTAGAATATTCCTGACTTGTCCCGCACCATTTGTGCTGCAGACATGAGTAATGCCTCAAATTAGGCGTTTTGTTGAGTAAAGTCATGCATTACTTTTAATGCCACCACACACCACTAGGCTGATACTCATAATGTATTGTTTGTTGTGTTGTTGCAAACTAATCACAGACTAGGTGTATCAATTATAAGATCATCCTCCTTTTTTGTAGATGCCATCCTAAAATTTATTTTTACAAAGTAGACTTTAAACCACTTTCAAATGTTAAGCCAGTTTGAAATCAAATTTAAAGTTAAAAATTAGATTTAAAATCTAGTTTCAAAGTAGTAATTCATTACTTTTTAATACAGTAAACCTCATGTGTGAGCACAGTAGACATGCTGGATTCTAGAGACTAAGACATTTACTATGATTTTGGGGCTTTTTGTTGCACACAGACTCTGTTACACTCAAAGGGCAACAAACGTTTCAGTTTCATAGTCAGTGTTACTATTTTTGCAGTGCAGTTGGCCGCTTAATTCAAACAACATTTTAATTCTACATGATACAACCGTTTCGCAAGGGTCCTTTCTATCCCATCACTACAATGCCCTTGTGTATAAAGAACTCGAAAGGCCTCCAGAAAGCCCAGACCTGCTACTAGAGGCGATCTCACAATTGCTGGTTCATTTCACGGACACCCTCGTGTTTCCAAGAATCTGAGCATTCACACAAAACTACTAATTAAACCACTCCCTTTATGCAAATCACACCCTTGTTAACCCCAATCAAAGAGGTTACTGGATGTTGCTTTTAACATCCCTCAATACAGCATCTCTACCACTGCTGTAGCATCATGGATAATTACAAAGCTACCCGGCCAGTCTGTCAGACAGCGTTGTGTTGCTATGCTCATGACCCCGGCATGACCTCTGAGAGTGTAGGTAATCACCTGTGTGTCCTGAGCTTGGATCTCTATTAGTGGAGAAGCACAGTTCAACTCCACAGAGGAGGACGAACACACCCCACATTCATCTGTTCGCAGTGGGGTCAGCTCACCTATGAGAGGGAGACTTGCCTGCCTGATTAGCACATGGCCCAGTGAATTGTGGGATTGCATTTCAGTTTGATGTGGCATGATGGATGCTGTCATGCTATTTTTGTCATAATAATAATAAAAAAAAATAATTGTTGTTGTTGTTGTTAGTGAAAACAGGAGAAATTACTTTTACATAAATAGTTTTATGCAATTACTATTAATACTATTAATATTGCTTTTGTTAGTAAAGCTGCATTTTTACATATTTTAATGTAATATAATGTCTGTTAATCTGTCTTTTATATGCTGACATTTTGTAGTACAAAGTGTATAGCTCCACCTGTAAACCTCTCAGATTTTTATCTGTTTTTCAGTTTTCTGTTGTATGTCACCCCATCTTTCTTCACTAAATGCTTATCCTTCTGTTCTGGCCAGGAAACTGAGTGATTGATACAGTATGAAATTAGTGTCGGAAAATAGCCAACAAATGATCTTGCTTCCCATTATAGACGTGATCTAATTAAAAGTATAATCAGATCACATGATCTTAGCCGTCCACATGTATACATTCATGCAAAGCTCAGACACTTTGACAAGGGGTATGTCAGCTGTCCGCATTGGTATGCAGCATTGCTGTCCCAGCCTAATATATTCATGGACATAATCCCTCTATTGATCCGACCGCATGCATATGCATGTTTTGTTTGGACCTTGTGTCCAAGAGGGCAGCTAATATGCTTAAAATTATGAGTCGCACTCCATCAGAGCAGAATATAGTCATGTGGTTCCTCTGTCTGGGGCTAAACCAGGATAAGCTGAAGTTTATGTTTGATATTCAATTCAATTCAATTCAAGTTTATTTGTATAGCGCTTTTTACAAAATAAATCGTTACAAAGCAACTTTACAGAAAATTATGTTTCTACAATATTTAGTAGTAGCTAGTAGTTTTTGCACATTTGACAGGATTTTAGAAAAAATAAAAATAATAACAATAATAATATAAGACGTAGTCAGCTAGACGATGAACTATCAATATTATTAATTAAGTTATTATATGATTCAGTGACACATTTAGCAATAATTGTTAGTTCTGTTTGTTGATTCAAGGTTAGCATCATCTGGGGTCCTCTGAGGGTCAGCATCATCTCTTCTCAGGTGTTCTGGATCCAGACTGGAGCTTGTTTAAATCCTAGTTACCACGGGATGTAAATCCCGTGGCGAAACATAGAAACAAAATACAGACATCATTAGCATAGCTGCTGATCCAACAAAGTAAAATTAGTTTAACCCAAGTTAATGAATAAAAATGCACCTTTGAACAGATGCAACTACACTAACAGTTAAAAAGATATATTATTCGAATGCTTGGTGAAAGAGATGTGTTTTTAATCTAGATTTAAACAGAGAGAGTGTGTCTGAACCCCGAACATTATCAGGAAGGCTATTCCAGAGTTTGGGAGCCAAATGTGAGAAAGCTCTACATCCTTTAGTGGATTTTGCTATCCTAGGAACGACCAAAAGTCCAGCGTTTTGTGACCTTAGGGTGCGTGATGGGTTGTAACGTGGTAGAAGGCTAGTTAGGTACGCTGGAGCTAAACCATTTAGGGCCTTATAGGTAAGTAATGATAATTTGTAACTGATACGGAACTTAATAGGTAGCCAGTGCAGAGACTGTAAAATTGGGGTAATATGATCATATTTTCTTGACCTGGTAAGGACTCTAGCTGCTGCATTTTGGACGACCTGTAGCTTGTTTAATGACGAAGCAGGACAACCACCTAGAAGTGCATTACAATAGTCCAGTCTAGAGGTCATGAATGCATGAACTAGCTTTTCTGCATCAGAAACAGATAACATGTTTCGTAGCTTGGCAATGTTTCTAAGATGGAAGAATGCAGTTTTTGTAACACTGGAAATATGATTTTCAAAAGACAAATTGCTGTCTAATATAACACCCAGATTTCTGACTGTAGAGGAAGTAACAGTACATCCGTCTAGTTTCAGATTGTAATCTACAAGATTCTGTGTAGTGTTTTTTGGTCCAATAATTAGTATCTCTGTCTTATCCGAATTTAATTGGAGAAAATTGTGTGTCATCCAATCTTTTACATTTTTAACACACTCTGTTAGCTTAGATAATTGGGAAGTTTCATCTGGTCTCGTTGAGATATATAGCTGAGTATCATCAGCATAACAGTGGAAGCTAATTCCGTATTTTCTAATAATATTACCAAGGGGCAACATATATATTGAAAATAGAAGGGGACCTAGGACGGATCCTTGTGGCACTCCATATTTTACTGATGTTAAATGAGATGACTCCCCATTTAAGTAAACAAAATGGTAGCGATCGGACAGGTAGGATCTAAACCATCTTAGAGCCTGCCCTTGAATACCTGTATAGTTTTGTAATCGATCTATGAGTATGTCATGATCTATGGTGTCGAACGCAGCACTAAGATCAAGTAAGACTAGAAATGAGATGCAGCCTTGGTCTGACGCAAGGAGCAGGTCATTTGTAATTTTAACAAGTGCAGTTTCTGTGCTATGGTGGGGCCTGAAACCTGACTGAAATTCTTCATACAGATCATTTTTATGCAGGAAGGTGCTCAATTGAGCAGACACAACTTTCTCTAAAATTTTAGACATAAATGGAAGATTTGAAATAGGCCTATAATTTGCCAGTACACTAGGATCTAGTTTTGGTTTCTTAATAAGAGGCTTGATAACCGCCAGCTTGAATGGTTTTGGGACGTGTCCTAAAGTTAACGACGAGTTTATGATATTGAGAAGCGGTTCTTCGGCTACAGGTAACAGCTCTTTCAGTAATTTAGAGGGTACAGGATCTAATAAACATGTTGTTGGTTTAGATACAGTGATAAGTTTATTTAGCTCTTCCTGTCCTATGGTTGTAAAGCACTGCAGTTTATCTTTGGGTGCGATGGATGAAACTGAAGTGTTAGACACTGTAGAATCTACATTCGCTATTGTATTTCTAATGTTATCTATTTTATCAGTGAAGAAATTCATAAAGTCATTACTATTTAACGTTGGTGGAATATTTGAATCAGGTGGCGTCTGGTAATTTGTTAACTTAGCCACTGTGCTAAATAAAAACCTTGGATTGTTTTGGTTATTTTCAATGAGTTTGTGTATATGCTCTGCCCTAGCAGTTTTTAGAGCCTGTCTATAGCTGGACATACTGTTTTTCCATGCAATTCTAAAAACTTCTAAGTTAGTTTTTCTCCATTTGCGTTCAAGACTACGAGTTAATTTCTTGAGAGAGTGAGTATTACTGTTATACCATGGTACAGTACGTTTTTCTCTAACTTTTTTCAATTTGATTGGGGCAACAGCTTCTAATGTATTAGAGAAAATAGTGCCCATGTTGTCAATAATTTCGTCTAATTCGTGTGTATTTTTGGGTATAATTAGCAGTTGAGATAGATCAGGCAGGTTATTTGCGAATCTTTCTTTGGTGGCTGGAACAATAGTTCTGCCCAGACGGTAACGCTGCGACATATAGTTAATATCAGTTATACGCAGCATGCACGATACAAGGAAATGGTCTGTAATATCATCACTTTGAGGTACAATATCTATAGCAGTAAGATCGAGTCCATGCGATATAATTAAATCTAGTGTATGATTAAAACGATGAGTGGGCCCGGTGACATTTTGCTTGACTCCAAAGGAGTTTATTAGGTCAGTAAACGCAAGTCCTAATGTATCATTTGCATTATCAACGTGAATATTAAAATCTCCCATGATTAGCGCCTTATCAACTGTAACTAGAAGGTCTGAGAGGAAATCTGCAAATTCTTTTAGGAATTCTGTATACGGCCCTGGTGGTCTATACACAGTAGCCAGAGCAAGAGATACATTAGATTTCTTTTGCATGTCTGACAGAGTAACATTTAGCAGAAGTATTTCAAAAGAGTTAAACCTGTATCCTGTTTTCTGGGTAACATTGAGAATATCACTATATATTGTTGCAACACCCCCGCCACGACCAGTCTGACGGGGCTCATGCTTATGATATCTACAGTAGCTTTAAAGTGGAAATAAAGCAGTCAGCCAAGTTCACATTATTTAATAAACTGATTTCCACTTTGATTAAAAAACATGTAACAATGTTTTATTGGGTTTATTTCTCACCATAAATTGGATGAATATCCAACATGGTATTGCAAGATGGCGGCTCCCTTGCTCCAAAAGCTGTAACAAAACATCATTTTTTTTTTCTTTGAAATGGTTACATGAATCATGTTTGTAACATTTATATTTTTATCAAAGTGGAAATCAGTTTACTAAATAATGTAAACTTGACTAACCGCTTCACTTCCACTTTAACCGTGCGTTTTAATGTATTTTCTGTAAGCAGGTGTCAAAAGAAAATAAACTGTTGATTCCCTGCTGAATCAAGCCTCCTCCCAGATTTCAGTCCCAGATCTCTAGCCACCGTGTCAGAAGAAGTGCGACATAAAGCCCATTGGTGGATGGAAGCTTCTGTTGAGGAGTTTTGCTCCTATTGTTGCAGTGCAAGAGAGAAATACGAAAGTCTTTGTGGGGAGAGACACTTTGATAGAGTTGTGGGACGTCTGTGAATATAAGCTGAAGGACAACCATTGTCTATGGGCGACCCCAATTTTGTACTGTAAAAGTCCTTTTCGCCACATGTCTGCAGCCACAAAGCCACCATTCTCCTCCTCTTGCTCTCAAGAAAGAGGGATTAGTCAAATAACGCAAGTGCGTGTCCAGATTTCTAACTATCAGACCACGTTACAAAGTGAAGAATGAGTCCAGGAGAATGGGGTGGGAAGATGTTTCGAAAAAACTTCTCTTTATTTCCATTTTCCAAATCTCTGGGCCGGAATAAGTTGGGTCGAATGGATGAAAAAATGATGGAAGCCCATTAGGAATGTGGGGTATTTTAGGACAAGGGGGGAGGGGAGTGGTCCAAATGCAGCTGCATTTCCTGTTTATTCTTGGACAAGTCTGAGGCGCTTCATGAAGAACAGGAGATGCATTCTTTTCTTTCTTTCTTTCACTCTCTTGGCCACCCAATTTGGGATCCAAAACATGTCATCTCACCAGTTTTTTTGCTCCTTTTTCTGGGATTTGACTGAGGTCTTTGTATTTGACGGACCAGTTTTCAGTGTAGACGCCCCTTTCATCGCTAATTCTAAGGGTGCAACCCACCTCAGCTGACAAGAGGGGGCTGTCAAATCCCACCAAAACGTCTCTTTTTCAGCCTTTCCAAGTCTTGAAATTTTTGGAAGAGATTCACCAGTGCTTGTTATCCCAAAGAAAACAATCTTCAAAGTATTCATAATATTTTGTCCCAATGGAATAACTTGTTTCTCTTCTGCAATCGATTTACAATAGATAGAATCAAGTCCACGATTTTCCATCTTAATTCACTCCTTCACATTATGGAAATAAAACAAATTGCAAGTGCTGTTGCATCTTGATGCAGGTCTATAGAAGTTACTCTTCCTGCTATACAATAAACCACCGTTCTGGGTGTTACTAAACAGTGATGTTTCATTTGCCTCCATTAGCGCTATTGAAAAGGTTAGATTCTTGGATTTTACTTTCATCACAGTCTTGAGTTTAAGACATCAGAGATGGCCTTTCTGCTCCTATCTCAGTTTCTTTCATCGAGTCGACTCTTTAGTCCATCAGGTGCTGTTCTCTCTGCTCTGTTAGCATGTCAGAGGCTCAAATGTGCCCTTACGTGATCCTCATTGTCCTCAGATGGGAGACACAGAGTGGGGGACTAGAGCTGACTTGCCTTTTTCTATTGTAAGACGTCTGAAATATCCAGAGAACCAAAGCAACAAACACTGGGTGTCACTCAATGTTGCTCAAACTTTTCCATTAGCAACTTTGTGAAAGTCACACTATTCAAACGCAGCCTTTAGAAATGATGCCCAATGTGCTGAATGACCTTCTGGAGTCAGTCATAGAAATCCGTAAACAGACTCATTGTGAAGGAGGTTTCAACTTTAAGAGCCCCGGAGTTATATACCACTCAAAAAATATATTAACAACTACCTTAAGGGTCCCTTGATATTGAATGGATTGAAATCAGTCTGTCCTTTCCCTTCTCTTTTGAATAAAAACGTTTTCTGAGTTCGCTTTCCTTCAATCAGCGTAATAATGAATGTTTTCATACATCTAGTCAGGTTTCAAAAGACTGATACAAGCGTTACAAAGATTACTTTTTTTTTCATAATAATAGCATAATTTGTTAGAAAACAGACCAAACACTGTGTTGTAATCGTAAAAGAGCACTTCTCCTTGCTTAACTTCACCTTTCTGTCATTCTGTCCTCGCCGAGTTTCAGATCTAATGAAGATGGAAGATGAAACAACAAGACAATTATTTTTGCACGCAGATTAAAGCACTATCCATCATGCTTAATAGCCTCTTTAAGATCAGCCCACATTCAAACTCATGCCGTTTATTCTTCAAGGTTAAATTTGCTGTTGTTGCCCAATATGTCGAAGGGGAATAAACTGTAACCAGGTTGAATCGTGGAGCACGTCAGATGCGGAGCAAAGACCACTAACCGATCATTTCTGAGTCCTCCGGTGGACTGGGACATGCTACTCCGCTCCTAATGTATTCATTACTGAGAGGTGACTCGCGCCGTGAATCGTGTTGGCAGCTCACAGGTGTTCTCTCTTTCATTTCTTCTTGTTTTCCGCCTCGCTCATATTGCACAAGCACACACGCAGGCACAGGCGCACATGCCCGCAGACGCGTACAGCTGGTTCGTTGTTGTCGCAGGTCTAAAAAACAAAGCTTCAGCAGATGGTTGTTTTAGTGCCAGAGCAAAGAGGATGTACAGTTCCGTCACCATGGTCACACACACACACTCACACATACACGTTTGCACTCACACTCACTTTGTCTCGGTCTTGCCTGTCCCTTTTTTCTCTCTCTCGGTGTCTCTGTAATGTTTATCAAGAATATGATCTCATCTGAAAGTGTGTTACTGTCCTGCATTCTGCTTTACTGCGAGCAGAGGCCCTATTCGTACATGCGCGACACCTTACCTAGCTAAATAAGGACACATCTAGACATCTGTTGTTTTTTTTACAACAATTAGTGCTTGTCGATGAAATTTATTGGTGGAGCAGCGTTCCAAGAGTGCTGGTATTTAGTTGAGCAGCTCTTAGGATGTTTCACTCTGCTTGGCGACATGGAAAGCTTAATACTTTGGCTTTTATTGAAACCCTTAAGTGTTGTAGAAACAATATTCAAGATATGAACTGTGGAAAATAGTGTTTCAACGTTTTTAGCAAATGTATTTATGCAAATTTGTAAACGTTTGTTTACTACTGTTTGTTCATCGTAAAACATGTTGGGTGTTTTTTTTTTTTTGTTTGTTTTGTTTACTTCTGGCATATTATGACCAGTAAATATAAATTAATTTGATTTGAAATTAATTGTATTCATTTCTTTGTTTTCAGTTATTTATATATAATATTTTATTAACATGCTATAATTAAAATATGTATTTATATTTTATTTTAGAATTAATTTCTTGCTCATGTTTGAATTGTATTACCTAATTTATAATTTCTGTAAAAAATGAGGATATCCAAAAGCATATAAACACACATGTTGTTTGCACATGCTATGGGACAGGTGTAGGATATCTTTATTTTTTTATAATTCATAAACTAATTCCAACTAATGTTAATGCTACTTCAAAAAAAAAAAAAAGCTGGTGAAAAAAAAATCCAATAAAACTTGTTGAAAGGTTAATTCGTTCGACAAAATGTGCCAATAATCTGTTGTGATGCTCCCATATTTCCATGTCACCGTGGCAGCTTGTCGCCATGGCAGCAGAGGAAGTGGATGCTTCGCTGCGGTCATTTGGCTTGAAAATTTGATCTCCACACCAAGATGACACAAATCAAATTACGCTCATTGTCGAGCCGGGTCTGTGAACAGGACAGCAGTGCGCACACAAACACTGTGTGCACACTTGATGCAGGATGATTGGGATGAATGATTCTTGAATGCCCATTACAATTTTTGACTCTCAAAACTTAATAATATGAATATCAAAACTGATACTGGATCAGCAAATCATAACAGATATGTTATGGCATAAGGACATAAGCTGCTTTCAACTTAGTAGACCTTTGGGTTTGAAGTTCATCAGGGTGTTCACGTTACATAGTCAATTTAGATTTTCCTGTTTAAGTATACAGGATGGGCTGCAAAGTGCACCAGACTTCGCGGCAATTGTCTAAAGTCTAGGGATGTGAGATTAGGGTCTACCCAGAGGAATCCCCCTATGCTGAAAGGCTGAGATTCCCACAGGAACTCATAAAAGCCTGTTTTAACTCCGTTAACCCATCCGAAGGTTATTAGAATAGTCTTTTTACCTCCATCGATGCTGTGTTTAAAAGCCCCTTAAGATTTTGGCACCCAGAGCGCAAAGTAACCGTGTGAACCTGCGATTGTTGGACACGTAGACATTCACTCCAGCGGTTGCCACCGCTTGGGGATCGGAGCTGCTGTCTCCGTGGTAACAGTGTGGCACTGAGGAGATCGAAGGCTGAAGTTCAGCTGTATTGATCTCGTGCTGTTCCCTCTGCGTGCAGTCACTCTGAAAAAATGAGGAACGAGAGACGGAAAGTGAAAATGACTGAATGGTGGAGTCCTCAGTATGTTTCCCGTGGTTTTCCGACACTTAAAAAACGCACACACATATGTGGGCCAGGAAACTAAGGTGTGGATGCTGACAGGAACAGTCTGAAATCTCCTAAAAGTTCTTTTGAAAACGGATAATGTTATTTTTGTTGCACACTATATAATCAGCTTTTTGTGCATAATTTGAGGTTGATCTAAAGATCTTTCAAATAAATATGAATTGTCTGTGCGAAGGATTCACATGGTCAATGTGCTTATTTGTTTTCATGTTTACAAAACATTTTATTTCCAGGTTTAAATGAGATTTTTGTTGTGATCTTGGTAAATCGATGCAATCTTTATTGAAGTCCTTGTGTTCTGAAATGCAATTGGATTAACAGGTTAAAGTTCTCACTGTTCTCTCCATCTATCTTTTTCTTTTTCTCAAATCTCCTCACCCCCTGCCCCTTTCGGTCTGTTTCGCTTTGCTTTCTTCTCCATCTTCTATTTGTATCACCACGATGGTTTCATATCTGGAGCCAATCTCCTGAGAAGAAAGCCTCCCACACTTTTATACAAAACGGCTGTAATTGCATTGAGAGTCATCCTGAATGTAATGGATGGAAACCTTGACCAGGTGTCGCCCTCTTCAAAAATCCAGTTGCCTGTGAGCGTGCGTGCCAGTTCACTGTGGTTATTTGGAATACAGACCCAGACAAATTGACTTGATGGTTTTTTTGTAAAGTTAACAAATTAACGTCTTCATCAGTGGTTGCAGCGGACTTGTTGACTTTGGCGAATTGGTTATTGGTATGTTTTGAGCTAGAACCAAAGAGTGGGTCATGCACGTGGACGCCCTAATCTTCCTCATGTTGCGAGGCATGTTTTTGTTGTCTTAAATTTTTCTTTTTATTACTTACTACTTTTCACTGGCCTTTTGAATCATGACTAGTCGTCTGTTCAAAGCACTACAGAGGACTGTTAAAGATTTTATGGGTTGTTAGTTAGTTTTGAGCCACTGATGGTGGAAGTGGAAGTGTCCAGTCTTTGAAGGCCAGAGACGGACAGTGGCGGCAGGCCCGCCGCCCCCCTCCTCTGCTGGGCCATGGAGAGACGCTCTCTCTGGGCCGCAGCTAATTGTGGAGAGTTCAGGAAGACCATCATTAGCACTCAAAGCCACACATGGCCACCAGATGTGTGGCTGGCCATAGAGACTGCCACGTTTCTGTCTGTCTCTCTCTCTCTGTCTCTCTCTGTGTGTCACTTTCTCTCACTTTCACATGCCTCCCCCCTCATCTTCCAATTTAATAATCTGCCTTTTGTTTCCATGGAGGCTATTGTTCATTAAGATGGCCTCTGCCTTGTAAGAGAAGTCACTGTGTACTGAATAGCATTCTTTGTAACTAAGAGATGTGAGAGAGGGGTATAGGGCGGAGGGGGCATCTAGGGGGATTTTGTGTGTCCCTTTGGTATTTTTATGGCTTGTTTGTGCAGTCTGAGAATTGGACATTGTAGTTTGCGAGAGAGAGAGATGAGGTGCTTCTCCCCGTTTGTTGACCGTACAGTCACGCTAGACACTTTAGGGGCCTTAAACCTGAAGTCCGTTTGAACAGATCCATTTAAGCTCCCACTAAATTCATCATACGGACATGAATGAATCCTCATGTAATGCGGAGTGTGAGGTGTGTTTTAATTTTTCAGGGTGATCGGACGTATGATTATCGCCTAGTGGGCAACGGGAGTCATTTCCAGGGACTAAAATATAATATCAACTTGGTTTGGACCAGCTTTATGACAGTTAGAATTTTGAATTATATACACTTTTTTTTATGTTTATTTATTTTTTATTTTGCTTATAATTTTCTTATTTATAATATGCTTATTATTTATTTATATATATTAGGGATGTCTAAGTTGAACTGAACTTTTTATTAGTTTAATTTGTTTAATCTGCATTTTTTATGTTTAATGCAGGCAGGTTTTATATTTATATTATACAACATACAAAACATCCTAGAAAAAATATTCTCCAAGCATTGAAACAGCCCAGCATTTTTCAGAGTGTAGCAATAATTTTCATCAAACAATTAAATATATGTATGTTTTTGTCATTTCGGACTCCTAAGAAGTTAAAGAAAATAAAGTAAGAACTGCATACTTTCAAGAACACATATTTAATACATTGGTGGAGTAAGAACGTAGTCGCACACCAGAGGAGAAACGCAGACGTGTTTAGAACAACAGTTTAAGACAGCAGTCCACAATAGTTTAATATAAAAGCTCACTTCAGGAATTAACTTCAGTTAGAATTAAAGTTGCATCGATGAGTTTGAAGTAAAGTGTTTGACAAAACCGAGCAAATGGAAAGAGAAAGCACATTCTATGGCTATTATTAGCTCTCTATATAAAGCATATTGACAGAAAGACATAGGTTGTGCTGAAAGATACACAATCTTCCAGCCTAGCATAATTTAGGACAAATATAGTCAGGGCTGCATTAAGACTGCACTGGGCCCCGGGGCTATGACTTACTGCAGGCCCCCCCATCACAATAATAATAATATATAAAGCCTTAAATAGGATTTTTATCCCATATCAAAATTCTTGATGCACTGAAATTTAGTAATTTTTGTTACCAATGTCAATATCACAAAGTCATACTAGCCTAAGTAAAAATAAGTTAACTGAAGACAAATTAGGATACAAAATAACAAATATCATAAAAAATCGACCTACTTAAAAAAACTTAAAGCAATGAATAATAAAAAAATACATAGAATAAAGAAAATGTACAAGCAAACTGAATAGTCTTCACTGTATAGATCCAATATACATTGATTATTTATTTTACAAAAGTGATTCAGTCAAAGACAGTAAGTGATTTTTCTTTCTGATGTTTGATTTACATCATTGGCACAAATGGCAACAGCAGCTATATTATTCTGCTTTAGAGGAAAAGTCCACCCAAATATGAACATTCTGTTGTTGTACTAAACCTGTATGAGATTCCCTCTACTGTTGAATGCAAAATAATATTCCTGGACCAATAATATTTCTGGTAAACAAACAGTTACTGGGCCCCCATGACTTCCATAGTTCAGAAAAAATAAACCATTGGAGTCAGTGGAGACCAGAAACTGGTTACGATCATTCTACAAATCGCATAATTTTATATTGAATAGAAAAAATTTATTAATTTTAAGATCTCATCATATAATCCAGGATCTCATGTAGCCTGACACTACACATGCTTTATCTTTAACTATTAATGTTAATTTAAGACTCAAATAACTGTGTTTACGTGGATACTCGTAAAGACGGGCATTTAGCACATAACTGTGTATTTGAACGTTTAAGCACAAAGAGCAAAAGTTTAGTCAGACCGTACCAGCAGGTGCACACCGCGCATATCAGGCTGAAACAGTCTTAATGTTCAAGAACAGTTTAAATAATGACCTGGTTAGAACACGTTTAAATGATAAGCTTAGCATATAAATCATGATGCGCTTCAATCAACTATTGATATATTTTTTATCGGATTATCTCCAAACTCTTAAACTAATATGATTGTTCAAACATAAAAACAAATACAGTTAATAATCAAACTAACCTAAAATCTATGTGGCTGATAACACTGTTTTTTTTTTTTCTTCCGCTCCATGTGCCCGGTTCACTTGCTGTTCCAACAACTTCCACTCCATCATCAGCTTTAGTAAAATAACCTGATAGCTGGAGATTTTACTGGCTAACTCATGTATTTATTTATTTATTTATTTTATTGATTGAGCCCCTCTCATTTTATTTTTACTTATATTGTTCTTTGTGCAACCATTTCCAGACTCCAGAACAAAGTGAAAAGTGCAGGTGAATGCAGACATACTGGGCAGCGATCACCTGATAGGCCTAGAAATGTGCACATATTGTTTAAAGTCAGATACTGAATTAATGCATTTGATTAGTAAAACAAATTCAGACTTTACGTTTCGATCTCATATGGTAATGCTCAGAATTTATGGAAAAGCTCAACTAAATAATACGTGGGGGTGGCTTTGGTGACAGGCGCTCCAGTCAATCTATTCCATAGCCAATCATTGGCCCCCTTCTTGCTTCAGCCATGCCTAGCCCAATGGTTAATATGGACCTGAATATAATGTGATTTTACGGAAAACCATGTGAGTGGAATGTTGTTCAGCTGAATGTATAAGGAAACATTTAGCTCAAATATCCACAAAATAAAAAACACTGAAATAAGAGCGTGTGGTTTATCTGCCAATCAAATGCAGGTGAAAGTTGTGTTTGTTACTACAGCAACAGCAAAGTATTCTTTCAGAATCATCCAGTTAGATTAATATAAAAATAAAGTGATGCGTGGTTAAAACACCCAGCACTCTGATGATGCTGTTGGTTGTTGTTGGTGGCTTGGGTTTATGTGTTTGTGTGAGTAATATCAGGACATTCATACACTTTGAAACATAATTAAGAAAACAGGCCATTCTTCTGAGGGTTCCGCTCCAATGTCAGAGAGGCAGCGGTTGCCTAGGCCCTGTTTACAAACAATTCTCCCTCCCTTTAGCCTTTCTTCCCCTCAAGTGGAGGGGCTGGTGGGGAGGCGAGTACAATCGATTCACAATCGAACCAACATTACTCTGTTTGGAAGCTAATGCACTTTCGACTGAACTGGAAGAAAGTGGAGGGGAGAAGGAAGGGGAAAAAAATTGCACACAAAAAAACCAGTCGGAGAGTGTGTTACGGCCAGGAAAAGAAAGGGTTGTATTGAGGCGGAAAACATGTTCTCGGGGAAGAAATCAATTAAAACGAACCTTTAAATTATGCCGCATGGCCGCGCTGCTTCTGTTAGGGGCCGGGGCACTGCTGCGGTCTGAGTGAGCGACGAGCCGCGAGGGCCCACAACCGCTGTGAAAAGTGCTGCAATAATGGCAGACTGGTGTGAGATGTCGAGTTGTGGCAGCACCTCCACACTCAACTCTCTTCTGTGTGGGTCTTATTTGGTTTGCCTCCAAATCAACATTGCAAATGGAAGACGTTCCAATTTCGACTCGGTTCAATTGTATGCATAAGGAGTCTTTCACAATGGCCATTGTTACCAAGCAGATTACCAGAATTGTACGGAGGTGTCGTGCTCGCATACAAAACAATTCTCAATTGAATATTTATGTCTCAGAAAATGAACCACCCCTGCATCCTAAAACCATCGCTAAGAAGCCTGTTATGAGTTGTTGATGGGCAGTTGACTTGAAAAATTACAATTCTGTCATCATTTTCTCAACATAATGTCTTGTCAAACCCGTTTGACTCTCTTTTATCATTTGAACACTAAAGAAGTAGTTTTGGCCAATTTTTTTGGAAATTTTGTTCATGTTGCACCTTTAAAATTGCATGAGTAAATGATCACAGAATGTCAATTTCAGGTGATCTATCACTTTAACATTTGGAAATCAAGATACAGTTAGTGCTCTTGTGGAGTTTAAGTAGAGGGCTCTTTATCTGGGGGACTGGGATAGGCTTCCTTGCGGAGCTGCGCCGTAGGCCCTTCCACTCTGTCACAAAGACAGACCTGTATACACAGTCAGGACTTGTTCTCAGTTATGTGTCCGTACCACAGTGTCTTGTTTGTACAAGGCTGGCCTCAATGTCGTGCTGTTCTACAAGGCCATGTGGCTAGACACAGCTGAGTGGCTCTCGAAGGAGCCGCATCAAAGGGCCCTATATTCAGAAACAGACAGGTTGAGCACATTACCTGCGCAGAACGGCTGTTTAGAAATGGGAGGGCTGTATTAAATGAAACACATTCAGCACTCTCAGGTAATTACATCAGCATGTAAAAGTCTAATTAGAGATCTCCAGCGGGACACATCTACTGACACTAATTAAATATAGTCAATCCTGCATTCCCCTCAACCCCACCATTTACACTCATCCAGTTACCTCACACACCACAAAGACAGGTGAGTGTGTCTGTGTGTTAGTGTGTGGGTTAGATGTGTGTGCAGGGCTCAACAGGAAGGTCTTATTTAGATAGTCCATCTGGCTAGTAGTTCATATTTTCATTTGCCCTCTCAAAAAAAGACATTCTTACTTTTTTTGAAGCCCTTTCTTATAGTTATTGTTTTTATGTTTTGCATGTTGGTTGACCATATGATTTTAAATTGGTGAACAAAAGTTATTCAAATAATAAGCAGTTTTATTCTTATTTTCTTAATCAAATAGATTTTAATAAAAGGTTATACCAAACTAGTCAGTCATGCTTCCTTTTGAAGAAATTTCTGTTATTATTTGAAAAAAAATTCTGCTATTTTTCTATTTTGTGAATATAAAAATATATTATTTTTACATTTAATTCAGAAGATTAAAAATATGCTCATCATAAAAGAGATCATAATATGTATGAATTCCATTTTATAGTAATTTTGAACAAATTAACATGGGGATTAAAAAAATTTGCATCCTGGCATTGACGGAATACATTTCTACATGCACATCAAAAGTCATGTGACTTTTCCTGAAGTCACGTGACAAAAAAATTCAATGAATAAACCTAAAACTGGACTAAAACAATTGAATTATAATGTTTACAGTAATGTGTGTGTGTGTATAGCATATTTCCAAAGCTCAATATTCAATAAATCACATAAAAAAAATAAAAAAAAATTGAGAGATATAAAAAGACAATATAAACAAATGTAAGTATGTCAATGCAGAACAGCCCCAACACTCTCTCACATTATCCCCGGCCCCACTTATTAATAAAGACTTCTGCCTCTGGTGTGTAAAATCTGGTATTTAAGAAAGAGGGCAGGGAATAGATATAGATGGGATACAGCTCAATGTGTGTATTGTGTCTCAAGTCTGTTTTAAGGTTTGACTGTGGGCCTCCTGTGGTATTTTTCGTCTGTCAGTCAGTGCCCTTTGACCCTTGAAGTCCTTTTCTGATGAGTGCGTTTGTGTGTGCGTCTGGTTTGGAGTGACTTGTGCATGGTTACAGTACTAATTTACTACCCCACCGTTTGTGTCTCTTCTAATTAAGGCCAAGTCATGGCAGACTAGAGTTGGGCCCCATCATACGTCTGCTCCTTATTATACATAAGCCTCGCACACTCTAACACACAGTCTAACACACAAACAGAGAGATTACCCTCAGGTCCAGTTTAATCGCTTTCTTCCTTCAAGTGCAGGCTCAAGGGCGGAGCATGTTGATTCCGGCAGGGGGTCGTCAAGGTAGTGAGGGGCTGCAAGGGCGGCACAATGGCAGTGTGCAGGGCATTGATTTGAACCATACCTCTGCACATTCCTCCACAAAACACAATGAAGTGCATTATCCTGCTTGACTAACCCCCCTTCATCCCAACCCCTTTCCTCTTCTCTCTCTAACAAAGGGCCTTTCACCCAGCAATGTCTAAAACTTATCATCCCACTTACTAACTGTTCTCACCTTAGACACACACATATGTATGTCTATATATACAGACCAACATTGCCATTCTGTATACATGGGAACCCCAAACTAAAAGGTGTAGTGTGTTGACATTATTATTATTATTTTGGTTAAAGTTCATCATAAAGCATATCGTAACTAAGGCAGGGTCTCCAACCCTGCTCGGGGAGCTACTGTCCTGCAGATTTCCGCTCCAACCCCAATCAAACACACCTGAACCACTGAATAAAGTTTTCCAAAGCCAAATGATTGATTTATGTGAAGAACAGACTGTGCACTGGAAATCTCTATCATAGCACCCAAATCTCATTTGGGATTGTGCACATTCAAATTTGCCATGTTACTGTAGGTTACATGTAGGGCTGCACAATGTGTTGTTTAAGCATCCATATCGCGATGTACGAATCCACGATAGTCACATCGCAGGATGTGCGATGTAGGCTGTCGTAGTTGATCCGTTATTCATTAACTGTACGGGCCAGCTGCTCCCTGGCCATTGACGAATGTGATTCGTGGATTAATTGCACAGCTTAACCATCATAGAGTGAAAGTTTATCATGTTTATCAAACATATTATGCATGTGTTTTTAAGTCCTGTCAGTTTAACAGGGCAGAGAGAGAGAGAGAGAGAGCATGCGTGAGAGAGAGAGAGGGAAAAAGAGAAAGAGCGCGAGAGAGCGTGCGAGAGAAAGCGCGCGCCTAAGAGAGGGAGCGCGCGAGAGAGAGAGTGCATGAGAGAGCGATAGAGAGAGAGAGAGTGCGAGGGAGAGAGAGCAAGACGGTGCTCGTGTTGTTTGAAGACGATGAGCGTGCGGCCGGGGCTCTCTCACGCACGCGCGCTCTCTCGTATATTAATCAATTGACATGATGGTGTCGATGTTTAGATCTTTTAAAATGAGAATGTAAGTGTGCTCACCCCATTTTTGTTTGTAAGAAAAAAATAGGTTTCATATCACAATATATATATCGCAGAAAAATGAAATTTCGCAATGTCATTTTTTTCCCAATATCGTGCAGCCCTTGTTACATGCAAGAGCGAAAGCTCCTTAATGTCATTGTCAAATGGTGTCACATCATGAGGGTGATTAAATCATAAAATTTCTATTTTTCAGGTGTACTGTCCCTTTAAGAATGTAGATTTTTTTTTTTTCTGCTTGTTTTTAAGTTCCTCTGTCAGCTCAATCGAGGGCTCGTTGCACACAAAATGACAGGGAATTTATCTTTGTATCTGTTTCTTACAAATACAGATTATCCTTTAACTCGTGTGGCTGTGTGTTTGCATATCAGCGGGAGAGAGAGAGAGCAGAAAAACACTTAAACCACTTTATCGGACTCGTTTGCTGTGTAAACAGCACAGAGTAAACAGTGTCAGGCTCGAGTGTCGAGTCCAAATCTATTCCAGAACCGGTCGGTTAATTAAAGCCATCCTTCCCCATGTACAAGTGAACAAATCAGCTGTCTTAATTATGATAATTAGCAGCAACATCCTTTCAGATTCCTGCACAAAAAAACAAAACAGAAATTGAATCACATGATGCCACTCGTTAACGAGGTCGTCAGTCAAGCAGCGCAGCTAATTACGACAGGAGGGAGATTTCTCTTCAGAGCAACGCAGTGATTTTTCACCAGCGAGTCAAGGGAGATGCTCAGACACACACCGCGGGGGTACCCAATGCTATCGCACATACACACTCAAATATACAGGCCTCTTCTTGTTCTATAACTTCCTGTATGGACTGACTCTGGGGAGGTTTGCAATCACTACCGGTTTAGATTTTCTAGTTCTGCTCTATTTCAGTAACCGTTTGGATGCTGTTTGAAACAGTTGACTGGATCTCAGTGCAGCCTGTCGTGGTCAGTCCAGATGTTTCAGCTCCCATTTAAAAGAACAAGCTGCAGCAGCCTCTGTCTGAGAGCGTACATCTGTATTTGAGAGAGGGTTTTGTAGATGTGCACTTATGTAAGTGTGTTATCTGTGTGTGAGAGTGTGTGTAGAACAGGGCTGATTGAATTAGAGTAATTAGAGACAGCTCACAGTGTCAGTATTAATCACACTGCAGTCTCATTATGGGTCCTGCACATCATTCCTTTCATCTCATAATGATCCTCAGACACCAAGTCACACATATTAACCCACATCCCCTGTTTCTCTTCTCTCGGTTTCTCTTGTTCTCTTACACACTTACATACATGCATACATACATACATACATACATACATAAACATATGGCCTAAAGTTATCCCCTACACACACACACATAATTATATTGTATATTAAGATATATTTGTATTATTATATTTTATATTTCTTTAATATGTATTTATAAAAATAAGAAAAACTTCAAACATAGTTGCATTATTTATTATTTTTATTTTTTAAATACGTTTTATATTATTATTACATGGCTCCCTGAAAAAAGGCTGTGTAAAAAAAATGTAGCTGTAAATATATGCATAATATATGCCGGTTTCCATACTGAATATGTTTTTATTGTATCATTACAAACCATAATGTTTAATAATGTTTTGGTACTCAAAATGCCATGTATTATATTCTCATTTATTTCTGATAGATTTTATAAAAATATATATATATCATGTTATTACAATTTTCCACACAGTCATATTTTTACATATTTTTAAATAAATAAATAATAAATGTAAATAAAAAAATATTTTTTTTTTTTTAATGCAAAACACCAAAGATCATTTATTTTTACTCTCTCTGGAATAACTGGTTCTGATTATTTTTGCATTTAAAAGTCAAAGAGAGAGAGAGAGAAATAGAGAGTATATAAAATGCAATAGATAACAATAGCACATTTAGTTCATCAGTCTCTCTGACAAAAGGGTGGCAAACAAAAAAGGCTGAACTTTGCCCATAGGGATGAAATAGATCTTTTTACAGCCTGAAAATACCAAAACTTTAAAGCCTTAGGCAGTATACAGCATCCCTGCAGTGAAGCATGGCGGATACTTTGGGGATCCTTCTCTGGTGCTAGAACTGGGAAACTCCTAAGGATGGAGTGGGGAAATGGATGGAGCGAAGTCCAGATAAAC
Source organism: Carassius gibelio (assembly GCF_023724105.1). Taxonomy (NCBI): domain Eukaryota; kingdom Metazoa; phylum Chordata; class Actinopteri; order Cypriniformes; family Cyprinidae; genus Carassius; species Carassius gibelio. The sequence continues at coordinate 26,057,694 of NC_068374.1, forward strand.
CCTTGAGGCAAACTTGCTGAAATCTGGACAGGTGCTGGGCCCTGGAAAATGATTTAGATTCCAACAAGACAATGACCTGAAACACACTGCAGTAGTCAGAGTGGAGTGGCTTGAAACCATTAAGGTTATTGTCTTGGAGTGGACCAGTCAAATCTCAAACCAACTGAGCACCTGTGAAATGACTTACTGTTTTTGTTTTTGCTGCTCAAAAACTGTCAAAAAGCAACTAAATTAACATACATGACGATAGAGGCCAAATATGGTCCAAACTCTATTAACTCTGACAGACAAATACTAAGTTCAGTTCTTTTACTATTATCATTGTTATTTGCATTTATTTAGTAACATTTAAGATGATTCTTTTGGCTTTTTTCTTTGAATTTGTAGTGAAATCTCAATGCAATCTAGTAATTGCATTGGCGTTCCTGTAACACACTGTTCCTGAGGTACCTGATGTACACGGTAAAATTGTACACTATGCACACTAACCTGAATTCTGAAATGATTGTGTGTTGCAGACTGTTGCAGAGTGATCCCACCACACATTCACACTCTTTACAGGAGGAATGAAGACAAGTGACGCTGAAGACAGGTAAGAACCCCAGGTCCAGTGATCTCCTGGTCACTTTGGGGATTTTTACAACAAATATACTGATCTGACACATCTAATATCTGCACCCTACACGGGAAACTGGGGCTTGTTTCCACATTGGAATTAAATCTCAGTTAAGTGAAGTTATACTGTACATGTTTTCTCTAGCATCTCACAGAGCTTCACCCCACATCAGATTTATTTTTGTATTTTACTTTTTTTTAAAGTAATTAGGTAAACAAACAAGTTGTCAATTTTGTTTTGTGATTTTGAACATCTCACAGACCTATTTTTATTCTTCTTTTTTTTTTATTTTAGATTTGATTTAATAGCTGTTAGGTAAACAAAGTTGTTGTCACATGTTTGCTGTTATTTATTTATTGTCTGAGTTGTTACAATATTTGTTGGCCAAATCAATGGTTTTATATTTTTATACATCATATTTACCATTTTCTATTAATTTAAGTTAAGCTGAAAATCCTACGCTTAATAGTAGGATTCATTGTGTCAGCTTACCCCATAAAATTGACAAGATGCCCTGCTATTGTCAACAGTGGTCAAAGTGTATTCAGTGAACCGTAGAATATGTTTTTTCCCTCCGCAGTAACAGCTATTCAAGAGCTTGTTTGTATCCAAGATTTTAAAGGAATGTGTCTTTACAGAAACTGGCTGTTACACACACACACAGTGTATGGATGTATCTAAAGTAAAGGAAAAGATGTTTTCATATTTTATGTCGTTAATCATTTGAAAATTACAGATCTGTGACAGAATGCTCTTTAACCTTTACATTTTTTAAAATTAAATCAGTCTGATAAAAAAAATATATATATCTTTCAAAGTTAATGTCTCCGTTGTTTTATAACAACTGAATGAAATATCACTTTTATGAACAAGAATAAAAAACATCAGCTCGCCGAAATGCTGAAATTAATATCTAGTCTGGGTTCCGGTTCAGGTGTCTCGGCTTTTATTTGTCTCAGCTCATTACGTGCTGAACTTGTGTTTACTCAACGGCAAAGGGAAAATATCTCAGTTTAAGAAAGAGAGTGAATCTCCAGTGTTCCCAGTGTCATTATTCATCTTTTTCTTTTAATGAGTCTGAAATAATTATTTGTTTCGAGGAGAGCAATCCTTAATAAGGTGTTGCAGGAGAACCAACAGGAAAAAGGAATCAGGGGAGCGACATCTTTTGAGTACAGCTACTGTGTTCGTGTTAATGAATGCCGGTTGGGTTAATGACGAGGAATAGACTTCAAACAGTCGGTCTCTGATGAGGGTCTCTTCATAACTCCTTGTAAGGGTAAAGTCTTTGCTTTGGCTGCCCTCGTCTCTATAGTGCTCAATGACACACGCTGAACTCTGATCAGGGCTGTAGGTCAGCAAATCTGTTGTAGAAATTGGGCGTAACACTCAGTGATTGGAAATGAAAAATGGCTCGTCCTCATGGGCTGGAGAGAGAGAGACGCAGTGTGACATTGCGTGAAATTATTTAACAGGTCGGCTGAGGTTAACAGTGTGGGCTGATTTGGACTTTTAAATAACTTAAGACATCACATTATCATCAGGGTGGCTGCTGAAGTCATGTTTGTTTTTCTTCTATAGAGCGCGTGTAGTGTGTAAGTGAGTCTCAATACAGGTCAGATCTGTACGTAGTATGTGAAGTGACACTTACAAAAATACATAAATGCAGGGCTGCCAAAGTTAATGTGCTAATTAAATTAAATGCATTTTAACACATTTACTTAATTGTTATTTTTTTTCATAACAAATCTACATTTAGTTTTGTAGCTAATTACCACGTAGATTGAGTTAAAGAATAGTTGTTGTTGTTGCATCTCTAATGTATGTTTGTCACGAAGGGGATAATCATATTTGGGGGTCCGAAATGACATCGTATCGGAACCCTCCTTCATATCTTTCTATATCTGTGTCTGTTTTTACACCCTTTCTCAGTCTATTACATCCTATCACCAGTCATTCTCTCTGTATCTGTCTTATTTGATGTCGTAAGTGCATGTTGTCTAGCTGACAGAGGGCTGTTTAATTTGATCTAACCACATGAAAACAAACAGTCTGTCCCATCACTCATTTCTCCCCTTCCTTCCTTCCTTCCTTCCTTTTTTTTCTGGTCTGCTTTTCCTTTCATTCTTTTATATACAAACCGTTCGTTTCACCTCTTCATTTCACCCTCTCTCTTTCATTTGTTCATTTTCTTCAGTTTTTTCCCCCACAAACTCTGTCCTGCTTTCTCTCACACCAATTGTGTTGAAACACCTTTTTGTGTGTCCGGGGCCCGAGTCCATCAAGACCAGTGTGTGTGTGTGTGTGTGTGTGTGTGTGTGTGTGTGAAAGTGTGCGTTTGATGTGTAGTGCTGTCCGCGCTGCTCTGTATGCTGGTGAGAAGGAGATCATTATGTGTGCTTGTATTCGAGTCGTTTTTATTTAAGACGCCAGACAATGGACTGGTGATTGAAGAAAACAGCAGGCTGACAATGAGTCTCTGTGTCTGATAATGCAGCACCATCCTGCCGGGCAGCTTTAGGAGGGCCCCGGCTCATTGTGGCTCCGGGGAGAAAGGGAGAGAGGGAGAGAGAACAAACCCGCTGCTTAGTAGGAGGAATATTTTGTCGTGGTATGTCATTATTTTGCAAATTTGTATTATCTCATCATGTTGTCTTCATTGTAATTGCAGCTAATTAGAGGGCTAGTTAGAGGCCGGGCTTTGAGGCTAGCTTTAGCGTGAAAGAAGCCTGCCGATTAGCACTCTCCACCGGAGGAACCACAGAAAGGGGAGATTAATCTGGTTACCTTGACGACACTCACTTCCATCAGCGAGGAACAATGTGGTTTTGTTTCTTTGGATCAGTTCGGATCAACAGAACGTGGTGCTCTTGCTTTAACAATGCCCAATTCTGTCTAACCTTCTCTGCCGCCCTCCTGTTTTGGGCCCCGCTGCCACCTCTACTACTTCTCCTTCAAATCTTCATCCCCTCATCTTTTCACTCATTGGTTTCCTTGCTTCTTGGCATTCCCGTGATTTTTCAGATAGCGTGACTTCTAAAATCTCTTAAGTGTCTGTATTAGAGATGGCACTTGTTTTTTTTTTCAACTTGACAGATAAAAGATTATCCAACTACTCGAGTACTTGACAAATATATCATCAAACAATTTGACAGGTAAAACATTTGACTACTTGACAGATATAAATCATCCAACTATTCACATACTGGAAAGGTAAATCCTCTGACTAATCGAGTACCGGACCGATAAATCATTTGACTGAATCATTTCCGAGCTCGACAGACATGAATCGTTCAACTACTTGACAAATAAAGCTCTGTCCATTAGAGAACTCAACAGTTAAATCATCCAAGTACTCAAGAACATGACCGTGAGTCATCCGACTACTTGCGAACTTAACAGAGAAATCAATCGAGTCCTTGACAGATCTCAGTACCCATGAACTCAACTAGTGTAATTCATCCAATAAATAATCTGACTTCTTGACAGGTAAATCATTTGATTACTCAATCATATAAATCATTTGACTAGTCAGGTATACGGCAGATAAATCCTCTAACTAATTGACAACTCGATAGATGATAAATCATCTGATGACTTGGATTCTCGACACATGCTACTACTTGAGTACTGGTTTATATATGCCTTGTTTTTGAGCACTCTGGTGCACGGGTCTATCTCTAGTGTATGTTGATTTAAAGCCAGAGGAATGGGGTTGTGTGTTGTGACAGGAAGAGGTTACCATAGGTTGTGACCTTGTCACACCAAACCTTAAGATGTGTCCCTAATCCCCCTCTGGGCTGAAAAGCACTTAATGAAATAACCTCGCCTGACTGTAGACACAGCTCGGGGACTCCCCTGCGTACACCAGCCCCATAGACAGTGAGCTTGTACAGTGAAAGAGAAAAGGCTGTTAAAAGTAAAAAAAAAAAAAAAAAAAGTATTTTGTTTGTGATGAGGAGGAAAATGGAGAAGGAAAAAGAGGAAGAAAATCAGCATTGCAGATCACATGTAAGTGTTCATTGTGATGAGCAGTTAGAGTTGGAGCACAAAACGTTGTCTCTCCATCTGGTGTTCACTTTGCACTCTGAACAGAGAGAGGGACAATTGAAAGAATGCCAGTGACATCTGCTCCCATGGGCACCACAATGGAGATCCATAGAGATCATACTCACACAGCCCTCACTTACAAAGACACCACTGTACGTGTGTGTGTTCACAATCCATGTGATCTGGGACTCCACAGCATCTTGACAAAGCCATCTTCATTGTGCCATCCAAATATTCAGAAACTCTCAAACTTCTGTTCTCTATTATAATTTAGACAAATGTAGCGAAATACACTTATTTATTTTTGTTTGGATATTGTTGACAGTCTGTTGGTCTGACAACTTTATGCCATCGTTAAATATAAAACGTGTTTCTAAATGAGTTAAGACATGATGTACAAGCAGCCTGTTATTATTGCAAAAATTAACACAGACAGTGATCAGGTTTCTTATTTAGAGATTATGACCTGCTGACTGTCTCACTTATTCCATGAACATATATATATAAATCACCAGGGACAATAGAAAATTCTACAGTTTAGTCATTATATCAAAGTATTTGGCTGCACATTGTCACAATTAACCAATCATAATTATATATTCCAAAGAACATTGTAATAATAGTAATGTGTTGTGTTGGCAGTTTATTAGCACATACATATTTTCCCATGTACACTGCTGTTAAAAAATCTGGACTTTTTTTTCCTTTTCTTTTTTTTCTTTATTTCTTCCTTTTTTATATAAATTAAAACTTTTGGATGATAAATATTGTTCTTTTTTAACTTTATAAATAAAAAAAGTATCACCGTTTCCACAAAAAGCTGCACAGCTGTTTTTTTAAGAACTGATCATAAGGATTGTTTATTGAGCAGCAAAATATATTAGGATGATTTCTGAAGGATCATGGGATCCTGAAGATTGTAGTAATGGTATAAGACTGCTGAAAATGTATCTTCACAGGAATAAATTACATTTATATTAAATAATTTCAATTACAATTTCAATTAATTTCGATTACAAAATATATTAAGATAAAAAAAACTATTACTGTCTTTACTATATTTTTTATCAAATAAATGCAGGCCTAGTAAGCATAAGAATCTTAAAAAACACCCTCTTGTCCCCAATGATTTGAACAGTAATGTATACAATATATGTTCATTCATTTTTACTTTTCATGTTATAATTCATAACTGTACCTGTTTTTGTAAATTCTTCCCGTTTCATATGAAAGCATCTTCAATCCAAGGAAATGAGGGTAAGGCTAGCGTACGTATGTGGGTTTGTTAGTGTGGGGGAGTGTTTTTGTGTTTCTGCATACTTATCTTTGAGGAAAATTTCCACTATTGTGTTTCATGTGCATTCAAACTGGAGTCTGACGATACGCTCGTAATTTTCGTAAGTCATCTCTATCCAAATCGCTTCAAAGATTTGCAGAGTGCCAAAGATTTTCACCGTTTTCTTTTTTCCTCAGGCCAGTTCTGGCGCGGTGCAGCAAGGAGCGTGGAACAACAAAAAAAAATGTGAAAAAAATCAAAATAAAACTATATCTGAACAGAAATTGTTTTTTTAAAGGGCCTCCGTCAAGATGAACTTTCAGATGTGTTTCCAATGGCACGCATCTGCTGCGCGTGGTACATCTGTTCTTCAGCCACTGAAATATCCTCATTATTGAAGCGTCGCTGATTATTCATACATTCACTCAATCATTTGTTTATTCATTCACTCTTTCACTCTGAAAAATAGCTGCTTGATTTGAATGAAAATTGTCTTGTGTCTTCACAGAGGAAATGAGGGTATTTTTGTGAGGAAATTGCTATGGTTTGAGTTTGCATATGAAAGCCAACCAAAATGTTGGAATTTGGAGCCAAGATGGCTCTCATCATGCACTTGACCTGACAGAGTTCGGTGTTCTACACCCAGTGATTATACCTGTTTTGGTGGGAGCAGTGGAGGCTATTGTGCCACATCCTCTCTGTGGTCTGTTTAATGTCATGGCAACCGAACTGTGGCCCCGCTCTCTTAATGGCAGCATTTATGACATGATTTCACCTGTGTGAGCAAGCTATTGTTTGACTCCTGCCCATGTGACATTTTCCCCCAAACATGGCCTCTCTGTGTTACATACACACTCAGGAAAGGATGAGGAGATAGGACATGGACAGGTGCCTTTCACACTGCTATACATTCTACTGCACTTCACCGAGTCGGGACTTCTTAATAACATACGACACTTGAATGCAAATTCAGAGTTTTCTCTAAAACATATCCGTGTTGTTCCAAAAATGTATTATTTTCTTTATTAAGAATACTTAAGAATATGATGCTGATTCTTTTCAGTATAATGAAAGTGAATAGGGATTGGCTTTGTCAAGCTCTAAAATGACAGAAAAATGAGTTTTCTGAAGTTTACAAACATTGTGTGAGAATCGGACTGAAATACATTAATTGAAAATCTCAATATCTACACTAGTTCTTATTGGCATGTTCATGAGAGATATGGCATATTGTGAACAAAAATATTTTATTTAAAATCTTTTCAATGCTTTAGTTTATCCAGTTCAGAAAAGCCGAGCAATTTGTTTACAAATAGAATTGACCTGGTCCTTTTGATCAGTCTGTTTATCGCATAGATCTGTCATACAATATGACTTACATTTAGTGATTGACTCTGGTCCCCATTAATTGTAACTGCAAGGAAAAAAGCCACCAGCACATTGTTCAACATTTCTACATTTTTTACATATTAGCCTGTTAAATGTCACCCCGTCCTGTATACGGGACGCCTACGTTGACTATAATATATTACAATCAAATTTAATCTAATCTTGACAAACTATATATCGTTGGAAAGGTCTAAGACTCCCAAATATATATAATACCAATATCTTTTGTTAAAAATTATGTAGGAAAAGTAATAGAACAATTTATGACAAGAGTGCACCCTCAGAAATCTACATTACAAAAGGAGCTTTGACCTTTGTTTAAAAAAAAGACTTCCTCGTTGCCTTTTTCTCTATCACATTTTAGAAATCATCAGAACTTATATATCACTTGAAAACATAAAATCTTAAAATTCATCCTTTAAAACCCATTTTAAAATCAGACATTGCATTACCATGTAAATGGCACATCAAAATCATGTTACAAAATGTTTTCAGTCATGAAATATAAAAATTTAGGTTTGTATCATGCACATTCAAGTCTATCTTCAAAAACGTGAGTGACAGTTATCAGGTTAGAAAGCAATAGAAGACATAAACATCAAGAGGCTTGGAAAAAAATATAATTTGTTTCTTTAAAATAAATCACTTTTTTTAAATAATAAATTCTTCATGGCACGTAACAGCCTTGTATTTTTCTTTCCTAATGAAACAATCAAAATGATGTGTAATTATGAACGTGGTGTCCGAAGAGATCAGCGAACAGATGGAAATTAGTCATTGTTGAATATCAAAGAGTGCATGGCATTGGAAACAGATCCTACAATGAGAGGAAGTGACATGGGAAAGAGATAAAGAGTGAAATTACAAGCAGCAGAGAAGGTGCAGAAGAAAACGGGGCAAACCCTCAGAGACCCATGCCGTGGTTTAGGTGCCCATGAGATACCTTTGTTTATTTTTTTATTTTATTTTTTGGAGAGTTAGTTTGCAACCAGGGTGTTGTCTATCCCAAACGCAAATACATCCCCTCCCCTCATCATGCCATGCAGTCTGCCTGGCGATGCCCTCTGTGCCATCTGTAGCCTGTGCCCTGTGCATGTGCCCCTCCCCCGCCCTCCTGCACTGTGCTGGGTGGGCTTAACCATCTGTGTGCCAGAGGGGGATCATAGGAAGTGGACATAACACACAAACATAAGCACATATACATCCACCTTCTTCATGTTTTAGCTTTAGCTGTACTACCATGTCTTGTAGTCTTAACCGTCCTGTATGCTGGTAATAATGACCAATAATCTTATAAACCATATATATTAAGGTCAAGATTTGTTAGGTAAAAAGTAGTGACCAATATAATTGGCAGGCCATGTAATTGGCTGATATTTGGGCCTTTTTTATTTCAACTGTGATAATAAAAATAGCATTATATTTATAATTGTATGATATTTATTTGTAAATGTATTTTATATAATATTTCATTATGCATTCATTATATTCATAAAAATTCTTCAATTATTTAAGTACATTTTGTATGGTTTGATTTTTTTATTTTCATTTAGTTTTGCCAGGGACATTTGTTAGTTATACTATAATTTGGTCTAATTATTATATCATATTTAATCATACATCAGTTGTGAAATACAATAATTATATTCATAATATTATGTAAATATAAAAAAAAAAATAGTTTTTTTTGCCAGGAATATTTGTCAGTTATACTCTATACAGAGAGAGAGAGAGAGAGATGCCTATTAATGTGTATAATTATATTGTGCTGTGATGAATACGTACTAAACAAATATTCCTTATTTTGTAATAATTACATTGTAAACAATTGTCCTTTCTGTCTTTGTTTTTTTCTTTCTTTCCTCCCTTCTTTTGTTTCTCCACTTTCCTCCTTTGCATTCCCAGAATCCTTCTGGAGGAAGTTAGGACTGGATGGCAGTGTTTGAGGGTATTTGGCAGTCTGGGAAGGGGGAAAAGTCTTGGATGTTTGGCAGGTTTAAGATGGTGTGCGAGTCTCTCTCTCTCTCTCTGTGTGTGTTGTGTGTGTGTGTGTGTGTGTAAGGAAGGATCTAGGATGTTTGGATGAGATTACATGGCACCATGTCTGACAGTTTGGCATGGTAAGTGTTGGCCGTATGTGTCTGTTAGGTAGTCTAGGAGATTTGCTGGGTCAGCAGTGTCAGGTGCTTTGGCTGGAAAGGGGAGCTGGTGTAGGGCTTTGAGCTTGTAGTCCTCAGGAGTTGACAGGACCATGGTGGGCAGAGTGGAGTGTTTGCCTGCGGGAGCATGAGGGGGCAGAATGGATGTTCTGGCAATATGGACGGGGACGGGGGCACAGAGTGGAAACATGGCTTGAGGATTACGCAGAAAGAGAGGGAGAGGAGTCTGGGTGGCAGAAGGGAAAGCAAAGCGAGACGATGTGCTTTCAGGTGAACAGGATTAAGAAAAAGATGTGTTTGCGGTTCCCCTCAGAACTCCCGCTGCCTCTCTTTCCTTCTTGCTCTCTAACCTAATCGCTTTCTCAAAAGAAGTCATTGCAAACATTAGAGTTCCTGCAGAACAAAAAAGAACACCGCCGTACAATAACTTTCTATCCCCGGATGAAAGAAAAATTACAAATGAGATCCCTTTGATATGACATTGATTTTCCTAGATGGCAATGAAATGACATGGAGAGCAAATGGAGTCTCTTGCTTCTGTTTTTTTCTCCTGAGAAAGTTTCCAACTAACCGTGAGATAAAGTCCCACCATGAGAGATAAAGTTGCAATACAGTTGCAATTACAAGCTTCCATACATGTCTCGTCCTGAAATTCCTTAAGAGACCCCAACAAAATCTCAAACTAAAACCTCTGAATAAATACATTTTTGCTTTGCGTTGATTCTTAGTTAGACACATTCGACTGTACAAACAATAAACTCTATTTTCATCTCACAGTAGAGCTTTGGTCTTCGCTTCATTCACCGTTAAGAGGCGAATGTGGTGGCAGCATCAGTACAGGCATGGAGGCAGGCAGAGGATGAGGAGGTGTTGTAGCTGCAGGCTGGAGATCCGAGAGCTTCGCTCCATCCAGCTTATCAATGATGGACTTTTAGAGGAGCTGCACAAAGCCACTGTAGAGAACCATCTCAATGCTGCTCTCTCCCTCTCTTGTTTTCCTTTCATTCACAGTAGGGCTGGGCAATGTATCTAATGATATGATCATGTGCATCTAGTCAGTAAATCTGGTTCCGTGATTACCGCTAATTCGCCATCACCTGCTTTTAAATGGAGCGGCATTTAATAGACAGAGCCGTAGATTACTGACAAGCTATGCGATATTGTGTGCATGATCCAAGATAAATCGCCTTTGATAATGAACGCAATATTGTGTAGCTTGTCAGTGATCTACGGCTCTGTGTGTTAAATGCCGCTCCATTTAAAAGCAGGTGATGGCGAATTAGCGGCAATCACGGAACCAGATTTACTGACTAGATGCGCATGGTCATATGGTTAGCTATATCATCGCCCAGGCCTATGCCACAGGCATTATAAATGTATTTACTGTAACTTAATTAATTGAATACATCCTTGCTGAATATAATAGCATAATATGTACTTAAGCACATTTCAATTTCTGAACTTTTAGTCCATTTCAAGTTAACTAAGTAGGGGTTTTAAGGAGGAAAACCTAAGGATAATTTGCATTTAGAAGTTTTGATGGTTCGGGAGCACCTTCTGCCTTTTAACTCAGAGCGTCAGATTGGGAAAATATAAATGTACAACTTAAGAAAACATTTTAAGGTTTTTAATAAATAGTGCCCCATAAGTGATTTTAAGTCAGTGGGCCAGTAAAGAGCAAAAACAAAATAGTCTAACATGACTGTTTGGTGTTAGGAAGACTAGATGAATGAGAAGATGAACAGAGGGAGGTAGGGGTGAGAGGATGGATGGATGGGTTCTGGGGGGGGGGCATTATCGTGCGTCATTATTTGAGCTCCTGCAGTGCTCCATTGCGGCTCTAATGGTGCGAAGACACTTGGTGTTTCTTTCTCTTCTCTCTCTCCCTTTCATTCACACTATTCTTCCCCGAGCCTGGCATGGCAAAGTAGTTTAGTTTGTTAGAGCTCGATTCAGCCTTGTTAGCAAAGTTAAACACAACAACTTGTCTTGTGTGTACCTGTAATCCAGAGTTGTGGTGGTGTGATGTCTTCATTGCAATGCATTGTTTTGTTGCACTGAGTCGTGTGGGGTTGGTCTTTGAAAGTGAAATGAAGCGTAATTTTGTGAATATACTTTCCCTACCGAGAGCTTCAAGAGGCACACATCTCACTGGACTGTCAGAGAAAGCAAATGTTCGGTTGTGTTAATATTTATGTCTACCTTGTACATTTATGTGTTTATACAGTATATCCGGAATTGGTAAAAGAAAAAGATTGTGTCTGAAAGTGTCACTGACATAAAGCAGGGGGTTCAGACTAGAGGATAAACCAGGGAACGATGTTAAAAAGATAGATTTCATTAATAATCTTTATAACATCAGCATTATTATCTTCGGTAATGCTGAACGGATCAAAAAATGAACAGTCAATACGTGGAGCAATAGCTCCTGAAAATTAAATTAAAATACCTGTAAGTGTAGCCTTGGTGAGCATAAGATCACATTGTGAGATTGAATTTGAAAATAAATATCAAAATGATGTTGATTATATCAAAATGAAGTAGGAATTACTAGAACAAAGTCAAATCAATACAAGAGTAAAGTCTTAGCAATACGAGATTGCAAGACACAACACTATTCCAGTAGCTTCTATCTGCGAAATTGATGTGGAGGATTTAGTCAAATCCTAGTTTAGAATAGATTTAACAATAAAGAAATCAGAAATGGCAGCAGTGGTCAACTCCTTGGCTTAAGTATTGGAGACATTGATTTTCATCCTCATAGTCTCTTGAGAAATCACAAAATATCTTTGAATAGCACTTCTACAACTGTTCTGGTAATTTTGACTTTATTCTCAAAACATAAGGAATTTAACCTCACAATTTTAAACTGTATTCTCATAACTGACTTTATTTTTAAAGTATTCCAACATCATTCTCATAATCTTAATCTTTTTTTTTTTTTAACAACGCAGTGGTAGTTTATGCAACCCAGGTTGAAAATGAAATAGTTCACCAAGAAAAATATGTTTATGTAACAAAAATTTGTGGCTAATCATTCACTACATATTGACAATATGGTTTGCCTAGTGGGTGAAACAGGAAAAAGTAATTACAACAACAGAGCACCTTATAGACCTGCATGTCAAAAGCTGTTGTTGTGTATTTTGTGATATGTTGATATTTACCATTGCCAGATGACTGACAGCATAGATTTTCACTGTGTGTGTGTGTACGTACGTGTGTATAAAGGCATCTTTTGCTGAGGAGGGAAGGACTCTATCTTAATGGTTTCTCTCGTCTGCCACTCAGCCATCAGACAGAGATTTCCTCTCCCTCAGTCCAGATAAACACACTTCACAACCTTGTCACACATCTTGCGCAAGCCAAAGAGAGAAAGAAAGGAAGCGAGTGATAGATGATAGGCTGTAGAGATCCATAAAGCAATAGATCACCCAAAAATGAATAATCTGTCATAATTTACCCTCATGTCATTTCAAACCTGTATGACTTACTTTCTTCTGTAGAACACAATAGGAGAAATGTCTACACAGTAAAAAATGGGGTGTTAATATTTCAGAGTAAAGTTATTTTAACCCAGATAGAGTATTTTCAACATTTTGGGGAGTAAAACTGCTCTTTTAGTGGAGTTAAAATTGAGTGTAAAAATCTGCAGAAACGCAGTGACAATTTCAACTCTACAGTAGTGATAAATACCCACCACTCTGCTGTGCTTGTCAAACGTGCTGCATTTCAGTGGAGGAAGATTGCGAAGGAGCAACGCCAGGCCACTGATATTGCTCGGTGAGTAACATCCTGTGTTGTCCACACCAAAACTGTATTTTTTAACTTTACATAATTTTAAAAGTGTGCTGATATTAGTTGAGGTCATATTACAAGTTATAGGAATCCGTATCGGTAACTGTGTTTCTTTATACATAAATTATGTTGCAATATTTTTATATATTGGTAATGTTAGCATGCTTCTGACAGTTAATGTTGGTCTTTTAAATGATAACTTAGATCACTGATTGCATGATGTGTTTGTTTAACATGGCTTAACAATTTTAAAGGGTTACTGTTCGAACTAAAATAGCTAATGTGCTAGCTAACTTTGGAACAGTTATTTGGTAGCTAATGGGATACCGTGCCTCTTAACTTTAACTAGCCTGTTAATTAGCTGCAGAAAATAGCCTAACGTTATATTCAACCAGCACAACTTTATCTTCTTCAGCCGCCCTTTGTAATTGCAGTGTAACATCTAAGTAATGCATAGTGCATGAGAGAAATAAATAGGTAACTCTTAGTTGAACCAGCGCTAAATTATGATTTTGAATATATATTTTCTTTGCTAACAGGGGCAAAATGCTGTTGCGTGTTCAATTCGGGGAAGAGCAGAAATACGTCAAGCTGTCTGAGCTGACATTCGATGCTTTCTTGAAAGAAGGTGGGTACATTAGGTTAAAGCTATACTCTCTACATCACGGAGTGACACAATTAAACAGCTTTAACCTATTATGTTATGATATCTAGTTAGGTCAATAATCATATCTATTGTGCTTTATATTTTCAGTTACATAAAATCGGCTGCAGATACCATGGTGACCAATGGTTTGAGGGTTCAAATGAGGGTTCAAAGTCTGTCTCAATGTAGCTTCAAAATCTCGATATGATCCCAGCAGAGAAATAAGGTTCTTATCTAGTTAAATGATCGGTCATTTTCAAAATAAAAATACCACAATTGTACGTGTTGTAGAATCTCAAGATGTGCCACATGTGCCGTCATGATGTCGTAAAGGTCCATTTGTGGTTAAAAATTATATTATTTTTATTTTGAAAACAGCCGATCGTTTCACTATATAAGACCCTTATTTCTCTGCAGGGATTGTCAGGTCTTTGAAGCTACATTAAGACATTTGACCCTTCATTTGAACCCTCAAACCATTGGTCACCATGGAAGTTCATTATATGGAGAAAAATCCTGGAATGTTTTCCTCAAAAAACGTATATTATTTTCGCCTGAAGAAAGAAAGACATGAACATCTTGGATGACATGGGGGTGAGTAACTTATCAGCAAAAACATTTTTCAAAGTGAACTAATTCTTTAACAGTTGTTTAAAATATATCTTCTATCACCTCAATCTTGTGATCTAATCTATTGTCAGAAGTTAGTCACCAAAACAATTCTGTTGAATGTGTTTTGTTGTAGGTTGAAACCAGTGTGCAGCAGCATCTAAACAACATCACCAAAAGCAGTCAGCCCTACCTTCTCGCCCAGGGATCCATACAGAGCACCATTCACTCCTACTTTATTGTGTTTGACAAGCATGCACTTCCATGCAAGGCAACAGGTTCAGTTGGAGATTTTGTCGAACTCTTTGAAGCCCATTACGTCTTTGGTACGTCATACAGTCCTTCATTCGCTCCATATGACATACAAATGTTATATGGAAGGAATGACACATCTCTCCTTGTCGTGCCATATTGCTTTCTCAGGTAAACATTTTTATGTTATACATGTTTCTGTCAGAGATAAGGCAATGGGTTTGCAATGTAAATTCAGTGACATTGAAATACTTGATTTTTTTACAATAAATTGTGAGTTCTGTGATCTAGGGCCCTATCTTGCACCCAGCGCAATTGACTTTGTACACCGACGCATGTGTCATTCCTATTTTGCACCCGCGCAAAGCGCGCTTTTCCCTCCACAGAAGCACGTCGCTAAACTAGTGAATGAACTTGCGCTCCCTGGGCGGTTCAGCGCAAAAAAGGAGGCGTGTTCCGGCGCAAACGATCCCTGGTGCTATTTTGTTGTTCCATTAAACAATTGCGCCACTGACCAGAAAAAAACCTAGTCTAAAGTCAGTGGCGCGTTGCGCGTTGTTCATTATGCTATTTTAAGGGCGCATGCTTGGCCATAATGTATAGCGTGCACAACGCGCATACACTTTGCTCATGTAATCTACACAGATGCAACAGTTATTTTTGCAAATCATAAATTGTTACACTAAAAAAATATTAACACATGAGATGACGGAAATCATTGTGGTGTGCCACGAAGATGTGAAAAAAATAGGCATATAACTAGCTCACAAATTATTCAGGCTAATTATTCTCCCATCCCCATACAACACAACTTCTCTGTCTTTCACTGCTCTTACAAGAACATCAGTCTCCTCGGCTGTGAACCGCTCCTGGCGTGCGCCTGGTAAATACGCCATAATAATAGCAATCCGTAATGGAACTTGCGCACCTGCTTTTAAAGGGAATGTTGGATGACGCTCTGATTGGTTTATTTCACGTTACGCCCAAACCACACCTACGAATAATGAAGCTACTTCAGACCAACCCATTTTAGATTTGCGCCGGGCGCAAGAGACATTTATCCCGCCGGGAAAATAGCAACAGCGCCGAGACCCGCCCACAAAGTTACTTGCGCTTCGCGCTTTGACACTTGCGTTTCAGATCGTTAAAATAGGGCCCCATAGTGTTATTGTGCTTGTTTTTATTTCGATAGTAGTTGATAGTTCTGTAATTCAGTAACAATGCATCTTATAATTTATATATACTTTTTAAAACACTGTAGAGAAATGAAAAGTAAATATTACACATAAAGTGTCATTTTTAAAAAGAGTAAAATTAACTCTATACTGTGTAATTATATTACTCTTAACAGTGTGATTACACTACAGTGTTAAATACTTTTACACATTTCATTGTTATTTTTTACACAATATTGAGTAGAATTAACTCTAAAAATTTGACACTGACCAAAGAGTAAATTTTACACTGATTTCGAGTGGGACCAAATGTTATCTGAAACAGAGTCAAATTCAACTCTTTAGGAGTTAAATTAACACTTCTGTTTTTACTGTGTAGGGATGTGTTGCCCACTCTTTTCCATACAATTCAAATGAGGTACTGGAGATTTGAGGTTCACATTTTTCAAAATATCTTCTTGTGCATTTCTCAGAAGAAATAAAGTCATACAGGTTTGGAGCGACGTGAGGGTGAGTAAATGATGATATTTTTATTTTGAGCATAAAGTGAAGTGAAATGCTTGATTTTGAACCACATTGGTCCTGTTTAGTTTTGTGAAGGATACAAATACTGATAGGCTTCAGGAAGCTGATTTAGCCTCTTAGGGGGTAATAGCTGAACTCTAGCAGTGTGTGTGTGTGTGTGTGTAACAGTGCCTCTAATGCAGCACAGCTGTGTGGGGGCTTGGACACTACAAATCTGCTGAAGGGACCTATTGTGTGTTTGCATGTGCTCGATGCATGTATTTGTAGAGATAAACAGAGAAAGACCATACACACATGCACACATGTTTCTTTACATGTGTAGCTTATTTAAGGCAAAGACCTGCACGAACATATGTGCGCGCGGTAGTTCAATTCTCTCATAAAAGCCTTCAGTTAGAAAAGTGAAGTTTGTAGATTTGTCGGAATCGAGCAAATCAGCCCATCTGGAGAGTTTGAACCTTGAAAGCACCTGCCTTCTCCATTCACGCTCCCATTCTCTTAAAAAGCCATCTTCATCAATAGCAGCTTTTAAAGTGGATGAAACCGTTTGGAACTGCTCTTTATTCCTGTTCTGATGGATTTTCTGCTCTCCGTCTTTGTCTCAATGGCTGTTGTTGATGTTATTTCAGCGCTTTTTTTATTTTCATCTATTTCTCTATCACCTTGCAGCCTTGACTCTAAAGATCGTTAAAATGTTTAACTACAGATAATTGCTTCCTGAGAGAAGCTAATTAATGTGCAGCTTGCGCTGGTGTGTATGTGTGGATTGGAATGCATGTATGTGTGTGTGTGCGCATTTTATTCACTATGTTCTCTTGCCTTTGAAACATCTCTGTAATATCCTGTCTTCTGTCACCACTTTGTATTAGTGCTTTCTAAGGCAAGCATCGCAATTACTACTGAACAAACTTGGGGTTAGAGGTTTAAGCAAACTCTTAACCCCTAGTATTAAACTTCTGCAAGTTGTCCAGCTCAGTATTTGCTTCGGACATAAATTCAACTGTGTGGCTTGTTGAGTAGAATTTAGCTATTGTGTTTCTAAGCAATCAGAGAATTTTTGCTAGGTGGATGATTAATCAGGCAGAAAATTCCCATGGATTTAGATTGACTTTGGCATTATGACTGACTTTTACATTCAAGAACCACAAATTATATCAGAAATTGTTGTCAAAAAAGAAACTAAGGAGCCATTCACACAAAATGTGTTTTTCAGTTCCACTGCACTACGTTTCAATTGTTTTTTCAATGTAAACATGTTAGACCGAGGTATTTGACCATTGGACTCACATCTCATGTCTTTTGCAACCTCTTGCAACGACACCATAGATATGTATAGGTAGAAGCCTCATTCGGCAGCTCCAAGCACGTAGATGCATCTGACATCTTGCAACAGTCAACTTGACGTCATTCACCATAATAATCAATGAATATTCGAAGATGCCACAATCCTGCACAGCCACCGGGATTTAAATTCTTGAAGAAACGGGATAACCGTTCACAGGTGAGAATGCGAGAGACCATGCATAGATATGTATGGTTTGTGGCATCTTCGAATATTCATTGATTATTATGGTTAATGACATCAAGTCCAATATGGCAGACGGCTTGCGTATAGCGGCCCATAGAAACAGTTGCTAATGAGGCATGTTCATCAAAAACCTGTTCAGGGTGAATTTGTGTGTATGTATGTGTGTGTGTGTGTGTGTGTGTATATATATATATATATATATATATACATATACAGAAATGGAGAGAGAATAAACACTTTTATTTGTATTTAATAGAACAATTCTTCAAGTGTACAGTCCTAGCAGAGGTCAGGCCGGGTCAGTCAGTCTGTGTCTTGAACATTGTCATGCTGCTAACAATTTCCTCTGTGATCAACAGGAAAATGCACAAATAATGTTATCACAGTGCTCTAACTGTTATTACAGTTTGTGCTGGAGAGGTCAGGGCACAGTGCTATTCTGAGTTCACTTACTCAATAAATTGGATTACATACCAAACATTATCTGTTTTACAGTCTTATCATAAATTAAATGCCATACATAGACATCGATTGTTGTAAATATTACCATGACTGCAGGAGACATAAAAAAGAGATATGATTGGTATTTTCATGCAAGTGTTTATGTGTGTGCAAGTTCACAAACTTAGACTAAATGTGTCTGCAGTGTGTTAAGAAGGTGGACTGCATTGTGTGTGTGTGTGTGTGTGAGGTTGAGAAAGACTGACGCTCTGTTTAAAGTTCAGCGTTAAAGTCTTGCTGCTGTATTTCAATCTGTCAGACATGCTTTTCTCCATTTAGAAGAATAGCTCCTTCTCTTTCTCTCTCTTTCTCTGTAATAAAGACTGACAGGGGCCGTGTGTTAGTTACACTGTGAAAACACAAAGCATAGAGCTCGCTTGAAAACTCAGATGTGTTTTTTTGTGTGTTTGACTTGCACACGCTTAAGCTACTTTTTGTCATTCATGTCAAATTCATTATATTTTTTTTTTATATTTAGTTTTTTTACCTTTTTGTTTAGTTTTAGTTTTTTATTTTTTGTTTGTACTTTTTTATAAATAGTTTTTTTTTTACATTTTATTATTTTTGTTTTGTTTTTACATTGTTGGTTTAAGGTTTCGTTTTTTTGATTTTTGAGTAAAAAAAATAACGTTTTGTTAATGTAAAAGCTAATTGACTTCTGAATGATGGTATCGTTTTATGTGACTTAACTAAGTTTGTGTGTGTGTGCGCACTTAGTTATACTGGAAAGACAAAATTTTCCCAAGCTTTTTTTTTTTCTTTGAAGATATATGGGGAACTCCTAAAATGGAAAATGAATCATAAATTTGGCAAATGCATTATTTTTTCCAAAACTGAAATGTTCCTTTATGCTTAGGCACAATCTGTAGTAATTAATTAATGCAATATTTATGTAAAAACAATGGAAAAACATAAGCCAAGTGTATGTATGCACACGCGTGCGCTTGATCAGAAGCACAACAGAGGGACACTGTGCATGAAGGAAGGGGGCAGTGCTGCTGCATGTGTGTGTGTATGTGTGTGTGTATGAGTGTGAAACTGCACTCCGTGCTACACCATGTCATGCTCTGGCCCTTTAAGAGGTGATCTAGCAGCTTAGAGCCATAGAGAGGGGTGGAGAGAGAGAGAGAGAGAGAGAGAGAGAGCGTGAGGGGAGGGAGTGCGAGGTTTGGTGTGTGAGAGTGTGTGTGCAGCGGAGAGAAACAGAAACAGTCTTTGGTTTTCCGAGAGGTTAGAGGAGCACCAGGCAGTGTGTGCGTGTATGTGTGTGTGTGTTCTCTGAGATCCCCGGTGTCGGACGCGAATGTTGACTTGGAAGGACTCCTGCATCTCAGACCCCTTGTTTCAGCATGCTTACTGAGCCTGAGCTTCCTCAGGAGTTTAACAGGTACGTTCACACACTCACGCATGAGACGTTAATTCTTCCAAGCCATGCCGGGAGACGGAAAGCGTGGGACAGGCTGATGAGTAGGAGATAATGAATGTATTAGTGTAAGAAACAGACTACTTTATTAGTTTGTTTGACATGGTACAGACAGGCTGTGTGCGAATGTGTTTGTGGTTTAGAAAGGAGAAGAAAGTTCAGCGTGACTTTGAGTTGTGTGTTTTTTGTAGACACTCTGTGAGCATGGGACGCTGGGACTTTTTTCTCAATATCCCACTTTGAAACGAAGTAAATGTCTCTAGCATTTGGTCTAAGAGATTACATGCTGTCGTTGTGTGTTTGCACAAAATATCTCATATATACCCACATAGAGATCTATATATATATATGTGTGTGTGTGTTTGTTTGTGTGTGTGTGCGTGAGTGTTAGATGGTGTTTGATAAGGGATCGGTGCTGTCCCGTCAGTATTTCCCTGGCACAGCTTTTTTTTTCATATTAGACAGAGCATTTCACTTTTGTATGACTTTCTTGCTTCACAAATTCTTTTTTTCCATTTGTCCGTGTTGTTTGTTGTTTTGTTGTTTTATTGTGGCCAGATGTCTGCATTGGCCTTCTGTTGTGGTGGTCAGAGGTGGGAAATGTTCTCACCTACTTAATATGTCAACAAAAGTGGCTTTGCTGCCGAATAAAGAAGGTTTGACATTAAAGCTCCATAGGGAAGATTACCCATAATACTCGGTTTTAATGCAAGCTTCACCCCCGACACACACACATTTTTTTTTTATTTTTAATTTTATTGCATTAGAGCACTGCACTGTTTTACCAGATGAAACTAATCTTTTGTTCGGTGATAAACTCTGGGGTTTTATCCCTGAATTAAGAACAAATTTATATGTCAGGAAAATGTGTTATTAATAAATCATCACACTCTCTCCAGGGGGAGGATGAGGAGGGGGGCGGAAAAAGATAACAACAACTATGAGGAATTAAACATTTAAAGGATTACATAGGACAGCAGAATGTATAGTGATAAATGCAGGGATTACAATGACTTAGAAGAAAAGGATGGTTAAACTCTACTTTCCAGTAATGCTGGCTGTCAAGTGGTTAAAGAGCATGAAACTGTGTGTGTGTGTGTGTGTGAGAGAGAGAGAGAGAGAGAGAGAGAGAGAGGACAGGAGCGAAAGTGCAGCGTTTGTCCGTGTGTGTGTGTGTGTGTGTGTGTGTGTGTGTGTTTCCTCTGTCCTGATGCTGAGTGTTTTTGAAACATCGTAAGTTTTGCTGACATGCGAGATAATAATGAGATCCAGAAAAGTGAAATGATCATGTTTGATGGTGATGCAAAGTAATTTATTATTGTATGTTGACATTCTAGAACACTAAATGTATTTGTTTAATTTAATCTTATGAATTTTTAAATTAACAAGATTCACCCAAATTTAGTTTTGTTTTCATTTTATAATTTGCTCACTGTAAAATGAAAGGTTTTGTTTAAATAAAAAATGTGATGGTAAGAAAATGGACATTTGATTAAGAAAATTTGTATATTTGACATCTAAAAATACAAAACTATTAAGTGTTTTTCAAATGATCTGTATATAAAACAGTAGTAGATAATTATATGAAATGTTGCTTTGCTTAAAATATATAGTTAAATCTTTATCCTAAATTACTAAATATGATTTCTATTAAGTTTTATGAAAATACTTTGCATTATTGTTGTTGTTGGAATGGTTTTAGGTGAGTTTAATTTTAATTGAATTTATTTATTTATTTTTTGGGAGGAGCACAGAAGAGATTCTATGGCCAAACTGTCACATTCCTCAAAGAGAGAGACAGCGAGCGAGCGAGTGAGGGAGGGGTAAAAAGGGACTTTAACACACACTTCTCCATTTGTCTCCCTGCTTTAATGGATGGTTGTGTTACATCTCTCTTTCTCTCTCTTTCTTCTGTCTGTCTCTGGATCAGTTCATTCTTACTGGTAAAGATGCACAGAAAACACTGGATTCGTTGAATACTAAGCGTGTGTGATTGAACTGACTGGTGACAAATGTGGCTGATGCACTTCAATTTTTCATTCCTTTGCATCAAAGATAAAACAGATTAAACCACCTGCCTGCATTTACCTTTGTCACTTTAACACCTAGTATTTGCAAACTGCTTTGTAGCAAACCCGAAGTGTGGGGTTATCTAGCTGAACGAGTGGGTTTATGTACTTGGATATAGAGACGAATATTGTCCCAGGAAATGAGATAAATCTAACAAAACCTTCCTTTGGAGAACATACAGCGACCCAGTCATTTGAAGAAGAAATTATATATACAGTATTATATGCTTATAATTAGCTTAATTTAAAAAACAATTGAAGTATATGGTTGAGGGACTATATTATGATATTACTCTATATTGAGGGGACCAAATGACCAAGTAGTAGAAATTTTACATTCATAAAGTTTTTATGGGGTTTAGGGGAAAGAAAATATATTTAGCTTTGTAGAAAAACAAAAGAAACGGAAAGTCTCCACAATGTTAGAAAAACAAACTTTTGTATGTGTTTGTACTTTGCTAGTTTGGGTACAAATGTGTCTCCAAACAAGCTAAATCCGACCAAAAAAAAAAAAAAAAAACTCCCTTTGGGGACATTCAGGAATGTTATCATTTAGGAATAAAGTTAAGGTGTGTGTTTGTCATGTAAAATCACTAGAAATCTATGTTATGTCCTCATTTAGATTTCAAGTGTGCGTGTTTGTGTGTGTTCTGTCTGATTGATGGAGGATCTGGATTTTCTCTCTGGGTCATTCATTGCAGACTGGCTCCATTGTGTAGTCTGTGTTATGAGCTCTTGCAGCGGCTTGATAACTGTGTCTCCATGAAAAAAAAAAGAAGGGTCAGCAGAGAGGAATGCTGAAGTGTTTCCTCCTCCCCCCCTTCCTTCCCAGACCTCCCCTGTGCAATCAGCTGACCGTTGGGACGTCCGCTAGGACTGAGGGGAACTGAGTTTGTACCATTTAGGTTAAAGTCTCATTTATCAAGACCGAGAGGATAAATAACACAGAAACTGTATGACAACAGGTCAGAGGTGAGGGCCTAGACAATTGCATCATGTGAAGGATAATAAAAATCAATAGACTGTTCTGCTAAATGCTTTTTTTTTTTTCCCTCTCTCTGATCCCTCATGCTGTATAATAATGGCTGTGTACATGTAGGTAAAGGAGGAGTCTGGGTGGAAGACTGTAACACCCAATTTGTTGTTGTACAGGCCTGTATGGATGGAGTAAATTATTCCAGCACCCGTTTTCACAGCCGCTGGGGCTTCTGGGTGCAAATCATGATGGATAAGCATTTGACGGGGGACATCACATTCACAGACACTCACACACACTTAAAGAAGACAAGCAGAGGCTGAAAAAGTTTTCAGAGAATTTAAGTGTGTGTGTGTGTGTGTGTGTGTGTTATATGTAAAATGTCAGTGAAAACATGAGTCAGTCCAGAGAAATAAATAATTAGTGAAGAGAGATGACAGGAAACTATGCAGACAGATGAAGTGATGACTAAAATACTGGCAACCCCCTCTGTGTGTGTGAGTGTGTGTGTGTTGATGCCGCAGTTGCCTTGGCGTTGTGGGCACGGTGATCGCTGGTGCCTTGTGTCCACCCAGCGGCATCACACACCATTGCTTATTATGCTTTTGTGTGTGCGAGCGGGCTTGTTTTTGCCTTTGCTCATATGACTTTTGATTTTGTGTGTAAGTGTGTGTGACTTCACCTCCATGCCTAAACAGTAATGGCTGACAGTGACATTAGGCTCTGTGTTCTTGCCTTTTGTGGCGATGCTGGACAGGAAATCGGGGTGGCCCTCCAGCCCTCGCGTCAGAGGGAAAAACAGAGACGGCTTTGTGTTTTCTCTGAGTGCGTGTGTGAATAATGTGTATTTAGAGACGTGTATGCTTGTGAGAAATTATTATTCACTGACTTTCAAGGGGTGGCAGACTTTTTTAAAGAAGTTTCTATGAGTGATTTAAAAAAAAAAAAAAAAAAAAGCACTGTTATTAGCCATCATTTAAAAGACATTGTAAACCAAACTGAAAACGTTTTGTTTTTTGTGTGTGTGAGAGATTAGTGATGAGAAAATCTTTACCATC
This sequence comes from Carassius gibelio, assembly GCF_023724105.1. Taxonomy (NCBI): domain Eukaryota; kingdom Metazoa; phylum Chordata; class Actinopteri; order Cypriniformes; family Cyprinidae; genus Carassius; species Carassius gibelio. The sequence continues at coordinate 26,081,744 of NC_068374.1, forward strand.
CAATCCAATACAGATCCCAGTGATATATCTTTATATAAAATTTTGGTAAATGAAAACCCTCCCCCCACCCATACAAACACACACACACACACACACACAAATCTAAGTGCCTTCATAGCAGCAGCAGTGAATGCTGTGATTAGTGATTACAGCGTGAACGATGAAGGGCCCTCACAAGTTTGCACTGCAGATGAATTTACTTTAGCGGAGTCACTCTCTCTGACTCGGTCTTTGCTTCTGCCCTGCTGCCAGCCACTCTATTCCCACAGAGAGAAAAATTGAGAGAGCTATAAATAGCTGTAAAGTAATATACTTAAAAGACTGTTCAAAACAGAGAGAGTTGGGCACAAATGGTTGATTGTCCTGACGGGACTATCTACGACTTTATCGTCCTGGGAGCAGAAGATAAAGAGGAGAGAGAGGGATGAGCACTTTTCCTAATGTCTGAGTGGATTGTGAGGCATTCTCAGTTTATTATCTGTGTTGAACGGGTTGATTGTCTGAACTTTTAGACACACTTTGTTTCATTCCCACAGTCTGATAGCAAAGAAGAGCTGACCTCTCTGATCAAATAATCATATTACACAGGCATTTACCTTAACCCATTGTAAATCTTTTTTTTTTTTTTTTTTTTTTTTTTTTTAAGGGAGCATAATGCCTCAAAAAAAAAAATTATAATTGTGAGATAGGTCAAGGTACTTTTTAGAAATATGGCACTGTCTGTGTTGATTTACTGTAGCTAAAATTTCCCACAAGTGAGCTAGATCTGACAAAAATCTTTATTGACATTATATTTATATAAAATGTATACAATTTGCAAATTATATATTCTAATTTTATTCTTAAGCAAAGTTGTATTCAAAGGTTACAGTTAGTGTTGCATAAAATAACTAATATTATCAGCATTATGTAAAAACAACAGAAGGTGTCTATCATGACATTTTCAACCACGCTCTGTGTATCTAGATGATTTTATCATAGGCGAGCAGACAACATCCACAAAGCATCATCATGCAAGTTTTTCTGTGCCGCGCACATCCGAGTGTGTGTGCGTGTGACACGTTTAGCCTCTAAATTATGTCCTGTCATTAGAGGCACTTCTGGAGTGTTAACCACTGCTGATGGTGATTAGGTAAAGCTCCTAGATTCAGTATTTAAAGTGCAGCTCCACTCCGCTGTTTAATGGACCCTGTATTTTGGACGATTAGCGTCTGCGGAGAAATGTACATGTGATATGAGAGGGATTTAGGAGAATGCTCAATCTGCGTCTAAGCTCAAAGGGGAAGTGTGCCTTTAATCTGGGCTTAACTCACGCAGTTTGCTGGAGGGGGCAGAGCGGAGGACCAGTGTGATGGCCATTAGCTTTTAACGATTAGCCGTGAAAGTTAGCCTCTAGACCTGCAGTTCAACTGCGATGGGACGGGGTGCGAATGCTTAAGTTTATGAAATATGAAAAAATGATGGCTTTTTCTTTGATAATACACCCTGGACTAGATAATACTGGTGTTTAGAGATTATACTGACATCATTTGTGTTCCTTTAGTCAATTCACCCATATCAGCACATTCGGGTTTGATATTCGAAGCTGTTTATGAATAACATAATTCTTAGCCTTGTGAAAATGAAAGGCAATAAAGTTATTAGTCCACCAGATAATGAGCGAAGACCGCTGTTAAAGTTTACAATGCAAATAAGCAGACATGACGAGCCTGTAAGGAAGTCTTCGCTTCAGAGACCTTTATTTGTGCATCTGTGTTGTGTTAGCGAGAGTGTGTGTGAGTCAGTGGACAAGGTCTGTGTGTTTGGCAGGCCGGCCTTTATTGGAACCACATAAGGATGGAGTGAAATTATGCTAATGGCTGCTAATTATGACCTTGGAGACCAGCTTTTCTGCCAATTTATCTGCTTAATAAAACCCTCTCTTTTTTTAATCCCAACATCTCGACAAGCTTTAAATGTTTCATGTAGACTCTCCACCAAGACAGGTCTGCCAACTTTAAATGAAATAGTGGCTATAACCTGCTCACCCGGGGAGTGGAATTGTATAGTAATTATACTTCAAAGGCTCGCAGGAAAATAGACATTTTATTGCTCAAAAGGAGCTGTGAAAAGCCTCTGTCATTGGGCTGGCAAGGAAGTAGGGAGGAAAGAGTCAAAAGGAAGAGTGCGTCAGACAGGGAAGAGCGGAAAAGAGATGCAGACGTGTCTAAAGGTATGGCCAGATATCAGAAACAGCTGTGAATTAGTTGTAAACTGAATGCTGGAGATGTATTTCAATTGAAAATTAGCTCCCGAGTATTTTTGTAAAGAATATTGCCTTGAGAATGGGAATCGTGAAACATTCTGGTTCTAAATCCAATTCCACTAAATAATTCCGGTTCCATTAATGATTCTTTTTAGAATGCTTTTTGAAAGTATTTAACCTTTTTTTTTAGTTGTTGTTATTATACTCAACTGTTGTGTTTACTTATTTCGATATTCTTTTTCACATTATTTTTTTTAAGTATTATTTTCACTACAAATATTTCCAGCTATTCGTTACACTGATTTAAGCTTCACATGCCTTTACTAAACAGTTATTAAAACAACAGTTCTCGGGTTCGAGTTCGATGTGACCAATTTGCTGGTTCCAATAAGACTGGCTACGTTTAGATGAGGGTCGTGTATGTGTCTTTGTTATTCCTGATGTGTGTGTTGGGGGTTGGTGTGTTAAGAGAAAGCGGCACAGAGGTGTGTGTGTCGGAGTGAAACAAAAGGGCCCAGTGTGTGTGAGTGTCTGGAGGTAGAGTAAACACAGTGCTGGTGGAGGGGCAGACAGGCCGTGCGGCTCTGAAGGCACAACTGCAGTTTATACAGCTGCACAGACTGCTTTTACTGCCCCAGTGTTAACCAGCACACAGCCAAGGTACCCCATTCACATTCGTACAGCCAAATTAATGCAGATACAGTCACTAATACTCACAATTGTACATATCACACACCTGCGTTACAGTGTTTATGACAGAGCAGTTACACCTACATCATAGTTTATCATTAAACTTGTTACTTCAGCTCATCTATACAGTTAGTTGAAGTGGTCTTAAGCATGTCTTCATTATTTCCATAGCTGGCAGCCTTGGGTTTGAATGAGGTGAGTCTCATTTATCCCGTCCAGACAGTTAGAAACATTATATGATGTTTGTCTTTACAATTAATCTAAACCAAATAAGCAGTAAATGAGAGAAAGAGAAACCTTAGCAGTTCACCAGATGTGGCGTCTGAGTCAAACCAGAGCTACAACAATACCATACAGTTCAGCACACGCAACCTGGACTTTACCCGAGACTGCAGATGCCATTTGATGAAAGAAATTCATGCTAAAAAAGTAACCTCTCTATTGCACCAACTTGGTACAGTAAGTTTTTTTCTAACTTAGAGCATAAAATATCAAGTTTTCTTATCTTTTCTTTTTTTTTAAAGAAAGATTTTAAAGTAAACCGTGAGATGTAAAGTGAGTTATAAATCACGGGTGATATATGAAGTCACAGTCGTGGGATATGACGTGGCATTATGAGATATGAAATCGCAATTATGTGATATAAACTCACATTGTGGAAAAAGTTGCAACTGCAGGAAATGAAGTTGCAATAATGAGAAATAAAGTCACAGTTGTGAGAAATAAAGTCAGAATTATACGAATGTCACAATTTGAACATATAAAGTCATTATTATGAGAAAGTCACAACTGTGAGTAATTACGAGAAATAATTCGCAATTATGACAGTCACATTGTGGAAAAGTTGCAACTGCAGGAAATGAAGTTGCAATAATGAGAAATAGTCACAGTTGTGAGAAATAAAGTCAGAATTATAAGAAAGTCACAATTTGAAGATATAAAGTCATTATTATGAGAAAGTCACAACTGTGAGTAATTACGAGAAATAATTCACAATTATGACATATAAAGTAACAATGTGGAAAAAGTTGCAATTACAAGAAATAAAGTAGCAATGATGAGAAATAGTTGATTATGCAATTATGAGATCATGTTATATTAAGAGATACATAAAGATATTCTAAGATAAAGTTGTGAGTCATAAACTTCTGAGTCATAAATTACCAGACAGTTGTAATTCTAAGAGAAAGTCAAAATTGTGAGATATTAAGTTGTAATTATGCAAAATAATTGTTTATGTAGTATGGGGTTGTCATTTACTAAGGATTTTCATAGTTGTATCGCAATTTTTGAATCTTTCCGATATTCAACTAATAGCTGAATAAATATGTTTTGGGGGCGGGGAAAAATACATTACCAAGAGTGAAGTCAGAAATTATACAGTCATAATTACTTTAAAACATAGGGGAAAATGTGTAATGGACACCTCGCAGATACAAACAGGTTGAATAATGTTTTGATTAAAAGATGGTTAACATTAAACGTCAGTGAAACCCTAAGAACTCACAAAAAAAAAAATGAATGGGGCTCTCATTATAACGTTATGTGCATAATATTCTGGATTTCTGTTTTGAGATGCGCATGCTGAAGATGACAAGTAGAATGAAGCAGCCGGTTTTTTTTTTTATCAGTGGGATTTACCTTGCCACCAAGATGCTCCTCCTCTGTCGGTCGCAGATTATGGCAAAAGAAACTTAAATTTATAGGGGTGGTTGGATTTATTCATGCGTCTTAAAATAATTATTTAAAGCTTCTTTCTTTCAGATTCGTATTTACAGCATTATTTTAATAGGCTGTATATTAACTTATTGGGAGATAACCAGTAGTTCTATGTGAAATCAAACATTTGAGCACCCTCATGTAGCCAAAATGGCGTGATCATAACACCTCCGCGAAAATTTGTCTGTGAAATTGGTATGGTGTAGTATATGAAATGGGCTTCCATAACTTTGCTTGAAAACCAGCTTTTAGGGAAAAGCAAATTTACTACAACACTGCAGTCAAATAACATTTGTTTGCCAGTTCTTTTAGTTGCAGAGTAGGAGCCCAATAAAAGTACTTCTCTCCATCTCTCTTTATCCTTGTCTGTCTTTTTCTCTTAAAAGAGTGGTACTTATAACCCCAGGGCCATAGTAACACTAGCCCCAAGGCTGAGAAGCGTCTATGAAAGCACTTAGGCAATGCCGTAAGCCAGATGAAATCTTATTACGAGAGCATATTCATTTTTCCTCACTGTGCATTGTAGGAGAGAGAGTTCATTTAATAAATGCTTTTTCTTCCTGACGGTAACAGAGGAACACAGACCATCATCAAGGCCTATTTTCTCTGGCATTGTCAACACCATGTACACTGTCATTAACATCTACTGTGGCACACAAGCTCACGCACACACCATTGTCTGTCTGTGTTCTTGTCTAACGTGATATTTGATGTGCTCTGGGCCTTCTGCACTTTTCTTTAATGGGCCGCTCGAGTCTTTACATCAAACAGGCTGGCTAAACGCATCGTGTGCGATGCTGCTACAGTAAATGGCTCTGTGATAGTGTAGGTGGGACGTCTCTTTGATGGAAGGATGGATGTGGACAAAGCTATGACATTGATGGCTGTCATTATGCGAGTAGTGTGTGTCAGGTGTGTGTGCGTAAAAAGCCCACAATTAAACAACAGCAAAAAAAAACATCTCTGTCTTTCCTGAATGCCTCAGTCACTTTTCCTCTCTAATTTTTCTAGGATGTCTTCCAAGCGACCAGCCTCTCCATATGGGGGAACAGATGGAGAGGTAGTCATGGCGACGAGCAGACAGCGTTTGGAGGATGAAGAACTTGACGGACATGCTGTCATTCACTTGCCCCTGAGTTCATACTGCAGCAAAATGTCCCCGCGATCTCCACGACTGCTCGACAGCCCCCCAACACTACACGCGAACATGGTAAGTCAGCCCCACTATGAGGCGTCAGATTCGCTCAAACCTCTCTCATACGATTGGACAAAGCCCATATCAGCCCCTCCCAGTTTGCTAATATGCATTTGATTGACTCCTCCTCCTTAGAGTAAGTCCCTCCCATTGTTTTTTTCTCACTTACACTTTTCGTGTGGAAATGCCTGTCGCACTTTGATGACGTCATAAGCAGATTCAACGAGACAGGTCATATTTTTGAATGTGGCCAATATGACTCATGCTTAATGGTTCATGTGTCATTTTGGAGTGTGAGTTCATGATGGGTCGTTGTAGTCATGGAGGATTCAGACTGTCTCAGACGTTCTAAAGCTGTTTATTTAAAGATGTAAGATGAAATAGAAGTGAGATGGACCCTGTGATTGTAATCCTCACATGAACACGCACATAGGCTCCAGTATCTCTTTAGTGACATTTAGCCCAATTCTGCTATCTCTTTTTAACGATAAACGAATGCCGCCTCAGGCTTTAGGAATCAATCTGGCTGTAAAACAATGAATCTGTACTTAAGGAACTTAACGGTAAGCTAATTCCGCAATTAACTGTGATTACAGGGCACGCTGGACTCTGCAGTTTTGGAACTGTTTCCTACAATAAAGCAAAGTCCTCGAGCTTTCTCACTCAAGCGTTTCCTGCGTTCTCACTTTATACACTCAGATTGCAGCGTGGTGTGTTTGTTTATGACTGTCGGTTCTCTCTTTAAGAGTAGCTTGCTGTTAAACTACAATTGTTTTTTTGGGGGGGTGGGCGGTTAACAAATTGTACCTTAAAGTACTAATATACTCCATTTACACTCTTAAAAATAAAGGTTCCGAAAGGAGGTTTTCTCAGCGATGCTGTAGAACCCTTTTAGTTTCTTCCAAGAACCTTTTAGAAAACAGTTCTTAAAATAAGTTTTCAAACAGAATCCTTTTCCACTATAAAGAACCCTTTGTTCAATGGACATGTTCCATTAATATTTAAGGCTCTTTATCGAAACAGATGCCAATAAAGGACCTTTATTTTTAATAGTGTATGGGAAGATAATGCACAAAGATGTACCTTTTGAGGGTCCTTCCCTAACTAATTTAGATCAGTAATTTAGATTGCTAACAGATTAGCATTTGGCTTGCTTGGGAAACCAAACAAATGTTTATTGTACAATTGATTGTTATTCCTATGAATCATAATGTGAATAATTATGTATCTGCAGCAGTGCAGTTGGTTGCAATTGTTGTGTTATCTGAAAGACTACACTGCTGTCTCTGTCTCTCGCGCTGACATGACATAAAAAAAACATGCGCGCTGTATTTGATGTGGATTAATAAAGCGTATCCGTCTTGAGCACGAGTGGATTTTGGGGAAAGCAGGCTGGCATGTGTGAGACATTAAGTTTCCCTGAGCCGATCCGCGCTGACTGGCAGAAGAGTTGAGTGAGAGAGAGATTTACACGAGTGGGGACTCAGAGGGGCTTTGTCACGGCAATTGTATAAAGTGATAGGGAAGTGTAAATCGACTCGGCGAGTCCCTGGGTAACACGCAGTGGAAGATTACAGCTTTATCTTGTCATTGTAAATTAACACGGCAGCAGCACACATGCGCTTCAGACTCCGCTGACCTCTTCATCCTGAGAGAGAGAGAGAGAGAGGCGCGCGTTCGTGATGATGGGATCAGCGGAGCTGAAGCGCCCGCAACTTGCTACAATAGACGTCGGTGCGTGTCCCCGGCAGTCTGTAAACTCCTGCCAGTTTTTACAGGAGAAGGTTTGAAACTGAAAGGTGGGAAGCTTTACACACGGGTGATAATAGCGAGGTGTTAATTACTCTCCCTTCTGTCCGGTTAACCCTCCGGGATCGATCAGTTGTGGCATTTACTCCTGATAACCCCTGAAAATAACTTAAATAATACTCCGTTTTGATCGTACAGATAAGAGCAATACATCAAGGAGGAGAGGCATTAAGGGAAGACATGTACTTTTAAATATTTTTTTTTATATATATATTCAGTTTTTATAATAATTTTGATTGATAAAATTATTCATTAGAATTTTATTGTTGATCCGAGGCCAAAATGGTCGGATCAGTAAAAATAAAATTGAAATTTCATAAATTGCTTTTATATGTGGAACGTTTTGTTTCAGTGTCACAAATTTGTGTTCTTGTATTTTTAAGGTTTCTACAAATCTGACGATACATTTAAACTGTAGCATCACATAAATCTAATTATGTCTTTTTCTATTGCATAAGCTCATGCGAAGTCTACTACAGAAGGGCAGGAATGAGACAGTGTAAGGTGTTCGAAAGTATGTGAAGCGCTTGTGAATCTGCATCTGTGTGTATGTGTGTGCGTGCTCACGGCAGGATCAGGGCTGACAATAGCTCCGTTTAGAGGTGAGCGGATTGCAAACACACGGTAGAGATCAGCAACACGGGCTTAAGACAACATACGAGGCGTCAGCACCGCAGGAGAGGAGAGATGTCCAACTCGAGCGTGTGTGTTTCAGCAGCGGGACTCTTGACAGTTTAACTGATAGCAAGCGTAGAGGTTAGTTTCCTAGCGTGTGGTGAACGCGAGCCAGAGAATCACACGGCGGTGCATCGAGTTAGTCTCATTAGCTAGATGCTACCTGCATCAGTAAAATAACAGGATTTAAGTTAGCATATGTAAACGTGAGAGAGAAAGAGCGAGAGAAACGCTCTGAGGGAAACAGGTTGGAATCCTGCGGAGCACAGACAGGAAAACATTTGAAAAAAAAGGGAGGAAAATAGGTGGCATTTGGAAGAACGGTGGCATCTGTGCTGAAGGGAGAAGACGAGAGGAAAAAACTAGAGGGGGGAAGAAAGCATTTTGCTTTCTTGGCAAGAGTTGAAGTGTGTTTAAATGTGCTCCTGTCACACATGAGCTTAAGAGGACAAAAGTTGTTTAATTCTGTCGCCATGCTGCCGTGGTTTAAGGATGAAGAGAGGGTCGTGTAAAGACGCAGTTTTAGCCTTTCCACGAAGAATTGACATCTGCACAATTAAAAGAAGAACCGCCCACACCACACAGAACGGCACATCAGAAATGCATATAAATACATACACTAAGCTTTGCATACTTGTTCATACGTGGCAGAAAATCATGCACACACACGTAATCAACGGACAAAATAGGGGTACTTAACCTGAAAATCAACCCTATGTTACTCAATGCCTTATATTTAAAGATGGGGGAACGAAAGAAACACACAAACCATTAGCTCATCTGCTTCTTTCTCTGTCCGAGACTTAGTGTCACGGCCAAGGACATAAAAAAGTTAAGGAATACGATTTCCTCCGCCCCATCTCGCCTTCTATTTGAATTGTTTTCTAGACATCTCTGGAGAAAGACGCAAGCTGCGGTTTGAAGTATGCAGTGGATTAGATAGATTGGAAGTGACAGGTGTGACCGTGTTTTAAGATGCATGCCACACTAAAGCAGGCAGAGAGAAACGCCTGCCATTCTGCCACTCGCTCCCACTCTCTCCCTGGCTTTCTCTCTCTTGTCCTCCCCTCTTCATTCTATCTTTCTTCACTGTTAGTTCTTTAACAGCTAGTTGACAGTTTTGTTTGCGAATGACGGGGTGATCTTGCACTACTTTGGCCATTTGTGACTATAGAAGTCTCCTAATCCCAGTTCGACTGGTCTGACTGGAGCTGATGGGGAAAAGAGGGATGAAACGGAGGGGTGTGTCTGGAAAAATGTGCCCTTTTGCAGGCAGATTATGGAAAAGGGGGGAAATCAGTATGCAAGCTGTCATATTTTCCATGTATCATAAAAGCCTGTTAAGATCTTATAAGCTTGTCAGTCATCAGTCTGTTTGTGAATGAGTATCAACGCGAAACGTCTTTCAGTGTGCGTTTGTAGCAAGTAGAAGTCTTTCAGTTTAATTAGTTCTACCGTAATTATTATTAGCATGATGATGATGATGGATTGTGACGAGTCAATCTGTGTGATATGTTTAGTATAACTGGATATATGGAGTGTTCACAACCGTATGTTTTAGATCTGAATATGATGTTTGTTTATTCGTCTGTTTTGTGTAAAAAAAAATATATATATATATATTGATGTTAATAAATTGCTTAATGTAAATGGCTAAAATAAATTAAATGGCAACATCCAATTTTGGAACATTTAGTCATTTAATAATTGTATTAACATAAATGATGATTATAAATTATTCTAAATATATTAACAAAATAAATAAAATTTTAATAATAATATAAATAATAATTATACAACGGTAGAAAAACATTCAAAAAGATTTTTTTATACTGTAAAACACTACTAAAAATCATTATTATTTAAAAAACTTAAAATAATTCAAAGTTTAAAACTTAAAATGTCCATGTTGTATAAAAAAAATTGTTTTGTAAATAGTAGTTATTATTACAAATAAATAGCATTTAATTGTCTCAGATTAAATGTCGAAACATTTAAAAATGTTAAGACATTTAGTAATTTATCATATATGATCAACATAAAAAATAATTATTATAATAAAATAGTCTTAAAACACTGTTAAAAGAGCACATTAAAATTAAAATACATTATTATTATTATTATTATTGTTATGTTTTCTATAACATTTAATCTTTTGCCATGTTGTATATAACGAACTCTTTTGTTTGCAGGGCCAAGTCAGATCATCTTACAGTCTCACTCTGCCGATATAAATAAAATAGTATTTGCCACTGTTCTGTGTCTTGTGAAAGTCTTGTGTAATTGGTGTTGCATTAAGCTTTAGTAAATGAACCATCTGCTGCTCTCTGTTCACTCTCGGAGTTAATGATTAAAAACAGATGTCATTATTAAAATCTAAGCGGGTAATATACCTGCACAAGGAACTGGATCAATCTTGTGAGCCTCAGTTTGGACTGAAGACATATTGCTTTGCATGATGGATGCAGGTGGCAGAAAGAAGCTGATGTTGATTGTTGAGGTGTAGCCATGTCAGTGGGATTATGCTATTGTCTGATTAGCTGTTGCCGCTGTCAGTCACATGGGTGGTAAGGTATATAATAGATGTGGATTAACCAAAGATTAACCCTGATTAAAGGACTTGGACTGCTGACCTGGTCTATAAATATCTGACTTGTTTTGTAATTAAACTTTATATAGGAGATCCGGAGCTTGGAGAAAGTAATGTGGTGTGTGTGTGTGTGATAATTCATAATCATAAGTCTCCACATCTGTCATTTACCCATTTTACAGTATGTGTGCATATACTTTCATATTAAAAATAATACAAAAATAAATGTCATATAATAATTATATATAATGTCATATAATAATTAGTTAGAAATAGCCCCTCAAGGCAACAACTGCACAGTTTCACTTTTTATAGTGTACAAGCCACATTACATAAGAAACCATAAGACGGGAACTGTTACATATTTGGACGTAAGATCAATGCATGAAACGTTGAAGATGGTGATTGATATCGCAGCTGTCATGTTGGTCAAAAAGAGCAGAAAAAATGCGGTTGAAAAACTTGGACGTTCTTGTGTTTGGAGCTGAATCAAAGTAAAAAAAAAAACTTCCCTTCTCAGAGAAAGAGAGAGTTCCTGTGATGGTGAAACGACTGAAACTTTTCACCACTAATGATTTTGTCTAAAGAGACTTCAGACTGACAGAGGCAAAGAAAGAGAGAGACTTTCTAGAGTACAGATGGGCAGATGAGGATGAAAGTAAATCTAAACATGCCTCAACACTCAGGAACAGGACAAAACTATTAGTGAAAGTCTGTTTATCGCTTTGTCTAACACCGTCTTTCTCTCCACCGCTCTTTCAGGATCAGGATGGCAGTAAAGGCCTGGCCCTGAGCCCCTACCCCCAGCACAACTCGTCTACCTCACCCAGTAAGCAGCAGGAGGAGGGGTCCCTACGGCCGGGGAGTGAACCCAGCTCCGCATCAGCTCTGGGCACACCAGAGAGACGCAAGGGCAGCCTGGCCGACGTGGTCGACACGCTCAAACAGCGCAAGATGGAGGAACTCATCAAGAACGAGCCAGAGGGTGAGTGATGGAGAATTTAAAACGTTTTGACACACATCATCACTTTGCACTTAAATCTTCAGCGTGTTTTGAGAACCGAACAACGATACAACCTGTACAGTACTGTACATCTCATACCATGGTCATTATTCGCGAACATACAGTAACACCGTCATTTCATTAAGCATCTTTATCACAAGATACTTTCGATGCCATGAAAAGATTTATGAATTTAATTATATATTTAAAAAGTCATAGCAATTAATATCAAAATTATTTTGAAGTCATCGAAAGAATTGTTAATATATGTATTTATTATGCTATCACAAGCTACTTTTAACGGCATGGGGAAATATATATTTATTAAAAAAATAGCAATTAAAATAAAAAATTCTGGATTAATACATAATTACTAAATATAATGTACTTAAATGTTCTGTAAATCTGCTTTGCAACTTCAATAAATCTGAATTGAATTGAGATTAATACATTTATAAATACTTTTGATGTCATTGAAATAATTGTTAATACATAAATAATATGCTATCACAAGCTACTGTTTATTTATTATTTATTTATTAGAAAATTATGTAAACTTTTTTTCAGTCTATTTAATTCAATATTTAAATGTAACATTTCTCAATTAAATTAATTTAATATTTTTTGTGAATACAAATTTTTTTTTTTTTTTTTAATGAGCTGTTTAGCATTGTCACATCAGGCTTTTTTCAAGTGTAGAGTTTTTATTTTATTATTAATATTATTATTATTATTATAGTGGGAGCTATCTAGCTTTGAGTTGTTGTTGTTGTTCTGAAAAGTTGGAGACCAGCAGGTTTTAGGAGCCATTGGGCAGCCAATTTTTTTCTGTGTGGAAATGGCACATGGCACAGGTCCAGATTGGGCATCGGCTCCGAAACCAACACTGGCACCCTGTCGGTGGAAAAAGTTCACTGTATTAGATTTTCAGAAGACATTGGCGCATGTGTGTCTTATTGTGATGAAATTACAATGTGAAACTGCCTGAAAGTGTGAAGGATTTCGTGGAGAGCATATCCCATTCTGTCTATCTGTCTTTCTCTCCCTAACTCACTCGCTCACACTCATCCTTTCTTCCATCTCTATACCCATCATCCCTGACTAACAAATTCTGCTTAATGAGAGCTGTTGATAAAGTCAGACCTTTGTTTAAGCAGGCAGGGATCAGCTGTTCGAAGCCATTGTGTGCCATACTTTGCATATTAATTTCAGTCTGATTACTGAGAGAACGGCTCTCAGCTCCTTCCACAGTATCTCTCTCTCTCTCTCTCTCTCTCTCTCTCTCTCTCTCTCTCTCTCTGTCTCTTACATCACACCACACTCGCTCTGCAATTAGAGGCCAGTTCCTCATGAATAATCAGAACCTGCTCCCTGTGTGAATTAGCCAGTGTGTGTGCAAATACACATGTGAACATACTGACGATGGATGGATTGAAGAACAGACGAGTAGATGCATAGATAAAAGCTAGCATTCACTGTAGCATTTATGTACAGGGTTTGATGTGCTCAGTTGTTTTGTATGTACTGTATGGGTGTGTGGAGGTGATTTACAACTGTTGCATTACTCCGTGCTTTGTCTTAAGGTGAGGTCACACTAGATTTTGCTCCACTGACTTCCATTCATATTTATAAAACTAGATGCAAAAGACATTTGCCCTATACAGGATTAAAACATTACTTTTATTGTCTTGGCTGTGAAAACACAAACTTCAAAGCTGTAGGCTTGCAGTTTATTAAGTGTGATCACAGCTTTGAAGCCCTAAACATGAATAAGTTTTGTTCAAGCCAATATTGTCCTGAAATGACTTTAGTTTGTCAGTTTTGTTCCCATGTGTGCTTATTTTTGTTGTGTATCTGTTAACCAACTTATTTAGGAACATATTTAGATTTACCTAGAGATATTGAATTTTTACTTTATTTTATTTGACTTTAAGCATTTTTAGCTCTGATCTACTAGCCGAGGATGTGTAAGTCTTTGTAAATGGCAGGCGTTGGAGTTTTTCTGGCACTGATTCTGCTCCTTTGTGTGATTATCTTATTCTATAAAACCAAGCAGGATTTTGCTTCATTTACATTTGATTTTAATAGTTACGTCAGAGAATATAGTTACAATGGAGAAAGCCA
>NC_068374.1:26098293-26255793 GCF_023724105.1 Carassius gibelio
ATATATATATATATATATATATATATATATATATATATATATATATATATATATATATATATATATATATATATATATATAACACATACATACAGCAAAAGACAAGACTTTCAGTTTTTATAAGTAATATTTACGATTGAAAATATATATACTATTATTTATAATAATAATAAAAATGGTTACATTATAAAACTAAATATTTTTTATAAAAATAAACTGTATAATTATCATATCTTATTACATAACTATTTAAAATAACCAAAATACTAAAAAGATATAGATAGATAGGCTCTATATGTATGGATAAAATGTATTTGTATTTATTTACCTTTTTCATATATATATATATATATGTATATGTGTGTGTGTGTGTGTGTGTGTGTGTGTGCGTGCGCGCGAGGTGATTGCCATATTAGAAATGTCAAGCTGTAAAGAATTACGATTTATTCTATATATTTTTATTTTTGGTTGTTTAGTACATAATATTCATAATATTCAGTTAGTTTCTGCACAGCCATCTAGAAGTGACAGCGTGGTCTTGTTTACGAGTGCTGGCCCCTCGCACCGGATGGCCATGGAATGAGCCGAGATTGATGGTTCAATTTAGACTTGACTAATTGAATCCTTCTCCTTGCTTCTCTCTCTGTGGGATGCTCCGGCTTCAAAGCCCGTCCTGAGGTCAGCTGCTGCCCGGATGCCTCTATTATCTCACGCTGCCTCCACCAGTCTGGGGTCAGACTGGAGGTGGCTTTTAATGCGCAGTGGGCCGTAAGTTGTGCAACTGCACTGTTTTATAGCATGACACTGAACTGTAGGGCACGTTGAATGGTGTTTTAAGATCAGAGCAAAGCTGCACCGCACACACTCACACAGAGTGTACGTCTTTTGTAAGACGTGAGTGAGAGGGGTGTTCAGAGGCACTTGGGCATTTTATAAGACAGCACTTAGACCCTGTCATTGTTTGCTGAGGCCTCACGCATCCGTACCCCTCAATGAGAGAGCATAAGAATGGCGGATACGCTCTTCCATGAAGACGAAAAGGGATAGACGAGCTCTGAAGCAGTTCAGCAGTGGATCTCTGTCTATATCTCCCCGGGGTCTGCTAATCTGCTGAGTGCTTACACACACACAATAACTGACCCCAAATACACACGTGTTTGGGGTATGAAAAGTGGGGCAGTCGTGGCCTAACGGTTAGAGAGTTGGACTTGTAACCCAAAGATCGCGGGTTTTAGTCTCTGATGTGGGTGGGGGGGGGAGTGAATGTACAGCGCTCTCTTCAACATTCAGTACCACGACTGAGGTGAGACCCTTGTGTGTGTGTGTACACTTAGATGGTTTATGGAGTATGGGACATAATATTTGGCCACGTCAAGTCACTTTCACTTTTCACTTTCATATGTGCTTGAGCACACACACACACACAAATGCACAGTTAGGTTCTTCAGCAGTTTTTTAGGATGCTGTATAAAGTAAGAAAGACAGATCGAACAAGGAATACTACCAAAGGACTTCCATATGCAGCTGTATAGAGACAACTTCAGGCACATTGAGTGTGAGGAGGGCACGCTACGAGCACTGATAGTGTCTGTGAGTGAAGAGGCAGAGCGTGGGAGAGAGAGCAACTTCCATATGCAATTTCCTGCATTTGGTAGTAATTAGTTAGATGTATAAATTAACATTAGAAGGAAGCTTTTCGCTGGAGTTGTTTGTCATTATCTTTCCCTCATGCTCTGTAAAACAAGGGCTTAGTTAGAGGCCGAGGACAGAAAAACAGAGAATGGAGAACAACACAAAACAAAATATGGATCGGTAGAGGTTATGAAAGAAATAATGTTGTCAGAGGTGTAACCTGGAGAAATGAAGACACTAATAAATCACTTTAAGTCTATGGACTTTGCTCTGTTTTTCTATATGTTAGTAATTGTATCAGCCAGACTTTAAACCTACCCATAAGAATGACAAATTACAAATGATATCTAAATCGAGCGTCCTGCTTCTCAGATGTTTCTCCTGACAGAAATTTCAATAATCTCTCTAACTATGCTCAGATTTGCCATATTACCAAAGTCAGATCTCAGTCATCTAACATTTCATAATGGCCTCAAAGAAATCTCATCAAATTCTTCCAAAAGCTAATAATTTCCACAAAGCTATTAACATTGATTATACCTCTGTATTCTTACTGTACTGTATGTCAATGATTGTCTCATTTTTTGTGTCTGCTTAAGACCTTTAGTAGAAATATCTGAGTCAAAGCTGAGGTTAATAAGTCTCCTGAGCTCTCACTAAAAAGTTCCTCTGGACAGATCTATATAAAAAAAAGATGCAATCCAACCTGATAGACAAAACGTTGATTTCTGAATGAAGTTTCACTTCAGAATCTAACGCAACAAAACGTCAGCTATTATAACTGGCAGCTATTATCATGCTAGAGATTTTTCTCAGTAACTCCGTCAGTCTTTACTGGGAAAAGCACAAGATGCCTCCGTTTTTCCAAGTAGACTACTGCATGCCTGTTTATTTGTCTCCAGCTGAAGACATGAGAGTTAACAGAACCCTATTGTGAGCGTGCCATTGTTCCAGCATATGAAAGGCACATTCAAGTCAGTTGTATTGAATTGTTTGGGTCTGCCTTTCAGTTTGTATTCTTCTGCTGCCTTGCACAAGACAATCAATAGGGATGAGCCTTCTCACTGGATGGGTGATATTAGAGCTGAAT
Source organism: Carassius gibelio (assembly GCF_023724105.1). Classification (NCBI taxonomy): domain Eukaryota; kingdom Metazoa; phylum Chordata; class Actinopteri; order Cypriniformes; family Cyprinidae; genus Carassius; species Carassius gibelio. The sequence continues at coordinate 26,101,016 of NC_068374.1, forward strand.
GCTGCTTACTGGATATGAAAAGCTGTCTGAGGACTCACACGCATTTAGAGCTTTTGGCATAGCAGCATTGTGGTCTTTTTTACTTTAAGTGTGGGCTTCAGATTAGAGACTTGGAGATGGATGTCTTTGTGCATTACTTATGTGTGAGCGATAGTGATTGTGTGTTTAAAGTTTTGTTATTGACCTCCTGGTGTGGCATTAAGAAAGGCACAAAAGCGGAGGTTCATGAATTAGACTGTGGCTTCATAGCAGGGCCATTATAGAGCTGACTGTTCCATAGCCACACCATTGTGGCTCAAGACTTGGACAGTTGCACACAGCCGTCATTGACGTGCATGAATTGGAAATTCTCCTGAGCTGTGATGGTTGAATGCAGGGTCTGAACATGAGGAATCCATATATTAGCAGCTCTGTTTGCTGGGCTAGATTTAATGATGTGCCTGTGAATTGCATAATATGAATATTACTTATGGAGACGTGTAGATGATGACTGATTTCGTGAGACATTTAAGAACTTCTGTGTATGCGAATGCACATGCGATTGGTACTAAGAGACTGCCCTCTAAAAAAAAAATCAGTTCACACAAATAAAGTGAGTTCTTCATCATTTGTTTAGTTGTTAAACCTATAAAGCTCTCAGACGTTGAGTAGTTGCGTGATTCTTATGCTAATTTGCTGAGCACACCCATATCTATTAACATGCTAATTTTATTTTGTGTGTTGGCATTTTTTAAGCTAATGCTAAATAATGGAATACAATATCCCATGAATATTCATTTCAACTTTTAAAAACGGAGCGAGCTCTATAAAATATCACTCTCCCCTCTCTTTGATCAGGCTTTAGTGGATAGAGAACTTTCTGAATGCATGAGAGTCCATCACAGCACTTTTTTCCTCAATCGCACTGGTGACTTTTAGAAACACTTTGTGTTTGATTTCTGTAAAGGGAATCGAAACGAAGAAATATGGCAATGGCAATAGCAGGCATATGCATATGGTTGAACCACTTGGTTTTGGCATTCTGTTGCATTATGGGTAATTGCGCATCAGTGGTTTTGGTTATTTTGATGTGGCATTAGAGGTCTTTCACATGGTTCACATCAACTCGCAAATCTCTTCCTTATATCCATTACCAGCCCCTGTAAATCTAAATCTAAATCCATTCTCTCCTTTTCTAACACACATACATGCACTCACATGAGCTTTAGGAAGTTTAAAAAGGGATTTGTAAATTACAAAGCAGATTTAGGTGTATTTGCTTGGGTTGGAGTAGATAAGAACAAACAGTGGATGTGCACAGGCCAAATGTCAGGCAGCATACACACTCGTGCAAAAGTGTTTGGAAAAGGTAAACACTAAAGTCAGTCGGGATGTCTTGCAGTTTGAATTTATGCCAGAAACAAGGACACAAACTTTTTTAAACTAATACACTGTACGTACACTGTTTTGTTGTCTACACATACATGCTGATTTATTTGGTCAACTCAGTTATGTAGAAAACTATTAAGAAAAGTTCAGAGTTCATCCTATCATGAAAAAAACAAAGCTATATATCAGGATGTGCTAAACTAACATTAAGGGTTTAGGTTAGGAATTAGAAGTGGTTTCATAGTGTAGTCAATCAGCACTGGGATTTACCTGATCAATGAAGATTCAGAGACGGGATGGGTTTGCACTGAAGTGATTTGAGAAAAATATAATGTGTTATATCCAGGTAGCTAGTTATAAAGGCTAACAGTTTGGCTATCATTTTCTAAGTACTATTGAACCGCCAGAAACACTGTCATTCACATGCTTGAGTAGACTGTGTTTCAGGCCTTAAAGTCGTGATATAACAGAAGTAGTGACAGCTCTTTTTATCTATATTGTGATGTACAACAAAAAGTAGGACAGGGACTTTGTTCTATCCATCAGTTGTTAATTGAATGGAGGCAAATCTGAATGTGAGTTTGCAGTCAATCGTAAAAAAAAAAAAAAAAAAAAAAAGGAGAGCTTTTCCAAAAGAATGAGTTATGACTTATTTTGATTAAAATAAATGTAAAAAATATAAATATGATATGCGCAGGTGAATTGTTAAAACAAATGCTTTTGTAAAATAAATGAGTTTCCATTTCATGTTGAATTTAATGTGAGGACCAACTAAGTTCTTCCCCTGGGGATTGTAAACAGAACATAAACTCAATTATTGACTCTCCATCACACTCAATATGGCCCCTCCACTTCCTGGTTTTGAGTGTAGTGAACAGAAGGCCAGTAGTGGACACTAGTGAGTGAATGAAGCGCCAGTAGGGGGTCTTTGAACATGAGGGGGAAGCTCAGAATTAACCCCAGCAGTCCTGCAGTCAGGCAGCACACTTTGAAATGAAGCAATCTGTCTCCGCTGAGCGGCCCTAGGTCAGCACCCTTCGGCCTGCCAGAAAATAGGCCTTTTATTTAAGCCAGATGTTCAGAAACAAGTAAGGCGGATCCAAATCCTCCCTATTTCCCTTTATGTGTGTATCTCTTTCTGCTTTGCTTTGCTTTGCTTTGCTTTTGGACTCCTTTCTATTCCGCCACTTTTTTTTCTGTCTCTTTTTTTTCCCTTCTCCCGTCCCATGGTGGCAGAGCACCCAGCTCACTTCTCTGGGAGAGCGAGCTCTAGCCTGGCTGTACGCCCGAGCCTGATCCCCTGCCTGGACGTGGGGACCGCTGGAAGACTGAACAGGTGTTCTCCACTTTTTGATTTCAGTGCATTTGAATTAATCCTGTCAGCTCAGCTGTTAAAACAACTGTCACCCCCAGCTGCTAGTCATTTTAGGCTGGATCTGACACACTCCGCCAGTCTACAGCAGTCACCGATGAAATACACACACTCTCACCGTCTGTTCCCTGGCCCATTGTCATGGCCACAAAGCTTTCTGCGCACGCACGTACATATCCAGACGCATACGCACAAAGGAAATATGAACACAGTCAAAAGTCAAATGAAACTGAATGTTAAAATAATGTTTATGATATTACGTGATTTATGCTTTGAAAGCAGTGATCTCACTGAGCTTTGTAACACAGGTTATATAGCCTGATGAGGTTTTTATCTAGCCATAAACCCTCACAGTGTGTATTACTGCATGTGTTCTGTACTTCCGCATTATTTCACATAGTATTGTTGATTTGCAATATCCTATGTATGTGTATAGATATTGCCATTTGAATGCTAGAGCTCATCTTCCTATCCCCTCTTCACCTATTCTCGTCTTCTCGCCCTCCTCTCCTCAGAGGTGCTGTGTTTCAGAGAGTGTTGTTCCTGTCGTTCATTTGGATCTTTTTCAACCTCCCTTTCTTTCATCCGGCTTCACATACCCCTCAGTTAGGTTACACATTCTGGCAAATCTGTCTCACACATTTAAATATCTGTTTACTTCTTTTTAATGCCAAGAGCACAGAAAAATGCAGTGGGTTAATTACTGTTGGATGATTAATGGTTGATCGAGAGATTGTTCAGAAACTTGGGTTTACTTTCGCATGCCTTCTCTTTTTCATGGATTCTAAGTCGAGTGGGAATACAAAAAATAAATAAATGGATCAATAAATCAGGTGTGTGAGGAAATGTAGGATTCATTATCTTCATTTAGGGCCAGCGCTCCAACCTAAGTGTTTCAGGTTTTCAGTGTTTTTAAGTGATGAATTCTCTTTCAGAGGGCCGGACCATGTGCTAATCTCCTCGTAAGGCTGTTCTTACCTTTGAGAGAGAAAGAGATAGATTGAGCAGAGAGTTCAAATAAGATCTCTTGCACAATTAGAATGTATAGTTTGTCATGTGTGTGGTATATTTGCTTAGGCCTGTGATATTTCAGGGACTTTGAACCTCAGTGGGCATACCGGGACAAGAGAACAGAGGAAAGCCGTGTAATTGAAATCTTTTGCAACATTATAAATGTCTGGGTTTTATCAGTTTAATGCATCATTGCTGACTAAAAGTATTTTAACTGTAGATATTGTGCATATGTTAATCATTATACTTTAAATTATTTTACTAAATTTTAGATTTAGAAGTTTAAAAAGGCAAATTCAATATCTATCCCAGTACCCCCTGATTGGGAATTACTGCATTAAGAGTGCGTTTCTGTTTGAACAATACTGGGTACATTTGGGTTATTCTAACAGATGGAATAACGTGTATATTTGATGACCTCTAAAGTGCTGCGTTCCAGTGCATTTAAATTGTTAACATTATTATGAATGCACTGCACAGTCCGGCACAGTATGGGTTTAAATAAACAAAGTAAGATGAAACAGGCCGCTTTGTGTTGTCCCGTACCCCAGCTGGTGACTAACCAATGGAAATATAGCTTATAAGTAGTGCATGATTCTCATGACCAACCTTATCAAAGTCTTAACTTGAAAGCATGTGAATTTATCACCATCCCCCGTGCTGTCCACCTCCCCTCTTCCTGTCCTACAGATGAAGAGAAAGAAGGGATCGAGTGGAGGGATGTGCCGGGTGGTGGGTGCAGAGGTCTGACTGGCTTTGGTCAGGCATGGGCAGCTTCTTAGGAGCTGTTAACAATCACCTAATGGCTCTCACATGTCTACCAGTATCTGGGAGCAGTGGAGACCACACAATGGCAGCCATTCTTACAGCGAGTGCATTCTAACCACCCCAGGCACCCAGACAACAGCAACGATTAAATCCAGTGTAAATCTGGACTGCGTTGGGGAAAAACATGCCTTTAGATTTCCTACTTCCTGTTTGCGCAGGTCAGATCCATTTTTCCAATTGATAAGTACATGTCCGTGATTCTCAGAAAAAAAATACTTCCCAGACTCAGAAATGTGAAGACAGAGGAAGCAAATTTTAATATTGGTAAATAAAGGTTTTCATCTGCCAGGGGCAGTTTGTTTTGACAAGAGGTTAAAATGGAGACTTCTGAGTGAGCCTGCCTTATTTTTTTTGTCACCAAAATGCAAAGCAGCATTATTATGTCAGCATAGTCTGCCTGTGTGCATGACAGGCCTGTGACAGCTGCTTTCTGAAAGCAACATGACAACTTTTTTAACATACACTGCAGCCTCTGTCATACGCTTTGACAAATTTTATATATTTATATATTTTATATAACTTATTTATTTTCAGCCTTGTCAATACGCTTCAGTCTGTGGTTGTTGTGATGCCGGCTTTGCGAGAGCAAGTGTTTGCAACCGTACGTGTGTGTGTGTATGTTGCCTCAGTCCAAAGCTTTTTTTTCCCTGCTGTCCTACAGTTAATACATCAGAGACTCGGACGAACACATTGTATTCTTTTGTTGTCATTTTAAAGTGATGTAATGAAAGCGGGTGGCGGCAGGGCCCCGGGGCTATGACAGCTCTCTGCTGACTGGGCTGCGCGCGAGACGTGCTGAAGAGGGGTTATTGCCATGAGACAGATTGAAAGTGTCATTTTCCATTATAGCACACTCGGAGGAAGCACAAATATGCCCTGGCCTACTTTAACAGGATGCCTTTGACAAGAGAAATGTGTATGCTTGGAGGAGAGGCGAGCCCTGAGCCCAGCTTAACCCTTTCTTCTGACACACCGTGGCACAAGAAATTTCACAGATGATCCACTAATAAATTAAGTTACCGTCTTCTAATTTCAAACCCATTTTACTTACTGTCTTTCTTCAGTTGAACCCAAAAAGAGATATTTATGTATTATTTTTGCCATACATTGAAAGTGGAGAAAATTCAATTTTGAGTGAACTACCTCCTTAAATTTGCATACATTTAAAGTATAATGTAAAAGATGTGATGTATAAGCTTCATTGCATGCTATATTTCAGACCCAAGTGTCTTCAAGCATCATATGCAATTCTTTTCTTTTAGCTTTTAAGAGTGTTGAGATGTTATCCTGTTCGGGCTAATTCACTTAGCCTGCTATTTAAAACCAAACTACAGTCAGGCTCAACAGTTATTTGCATATGGACTATAAAAAGGCTTATTTTTTTCACTGTGTGTGTGCAAATTAAATTAATTTCTACATGTATGCACAATGGCATATATCTGTGCATGCTTTTGTGTGTGTGTGCATATCAGTAACATGGCTGATACTCAAATGTACGGTAGCCAGATTTGAAGTCTTGGACGTCCTCAGAGAACGTCTTAATTTTCTCAGACTTTCTCACACGTCGTGATGGTTTTGCTCACATTCTTCTTCACAATGTCATGCCCTCCACGCAGTTATTTCAATCTGGCAGTGTAAATTTGGCACTGTGCGAGAGGTGCCAGAATAAATTTGGCGGGAGTTTTGGTTCAAATCAAATTGGACATAAGCACCCACAACACCATCTGTCAGAGAAGGATTGCAGATATGTGAAGGGCACAATTCCGTCAGAGATAAACGACTTTTTCAATTTGTAAATCTCACCCTGCAACTTTAGTTGGGAACTATTTTCTATTAATTCATGGAAAATTGATTTATCGTCATCTAAGTGAGGACTAGAGCTGAAGAGCACACTTTGCAGCACTCTAGGGACTTTGTATCACACTGCGGAACATACTGTAAATGTAGTTCACACTCAGGCTTTTCACAAATATTCTATACAATCCAATAAAACATTAAATGGCAAATGTCTTTAAATTGTTCTTAAAACTATTTTTATGCATATGCAATTTACACCTGAAATTGGTTCTGCTGCATTTCTTTCATCAGAACGGATGTTTTGATTGTGACCAATTCAAATGAGTACCAACTATATTTAGTTCAGTTTACCCATGATGTCAGTGTTTCTAGAACAAAACGTCTTCTTTTTTTACTGTCCAAAAAAAAAAAGTACCAGGAGAACTACGGGGTTTTTTCCAGCCGAGGTGTTTTTCTTTATATATTTTGTATTAGAAAATTGTCCCTGTTGCCCCGGTGACCGCTTTGAATGTAAAGGGTGTTTAACATCCTGACCTTTAACTTCAGCTTTGCTCTTTCCGTTGACTCCACACACTTTACATGTACGACTCACCTTATCACACTCCATCGCGCTCTGTCCCTCCATGTATCTCTTTTTTTTTCTGCTTGTCACCTCTCTGAGACAGGAGCATTTTTTGAGGGAAAAGAAGACCACATTCTTTGTGTGTGTGAATGTTTGTACAGAGTGTTGCTAAGCATTGCCTTTTCCTCCATCGGCACACATAATTAGGACTTTTAGCTTGAATGGCGGCTTTTGATGAGAGATTTGGTCCAATTTTTTTTTTCCTTACTCAGTGCGTTTCTAAACACACAGTCTCTGCCACGCTGGGAGGAAACAGGAGCGACCGCCGATGTTTGAACATCCTTTAGAAAGAATTTTCAACACGGTCTCTGGGCAAATAACAGCCGTACATAAATTGATCATCAAGGGTGATTATAATTATCTTTTCATTTGACAGGGGAATTCAGGAGCAGAGTTTGCGGAGCATGTTTGTTTCTGAATCGAACTTCTGCCATTTGCTTTTTAGAATCTCATGAACAGTTTTTAGACATGACACTGTAAATGATTACTGATCCGGACTGCATTAATTTATTACAGTGTTTTAGTCACAAACGCAGTTTTTAATTACTAGTTTCGTGACTGAAACCCATCTGTGGGTGTTTGTATTCACTCCTCACAAAGATCTAAGCGCAGCTGGACTCCCGTGTGTGCGTGTCTCGCTTTGGACATATATACGGCACTGAACTCAAAGTGTGTGATGCTCCTTTCTGTCCAACCTTAGATAAACTAGCTGGGTGCTTGTATAATTGGTTATTCAATCCTGACCTCTGTGGTGACTGGGAGCTGCTGCAGCGTGTTGCTTCTGCCAAGAGCAGTCAATGTGGAGCCTGTTATGGTGTTGCGTGCTGGGCCAGGCCCGAGCCAGGGCCTTTCCTGTGAGCCCTCCCCACCCGCGTGAAGCTGGCGCTGGGACACTGGCCCTTTTGTTGTCCACCGTGGGCCTGGCTCTCCTTGTCTCATTCCCCCTCCATCTCCCCACTTTTCTCCAGTCCTCCAAAACCAACCCCCCGCCCCCTCTTTCTTTTCCGAACAAAACATTTCATTGGCTTTGCAAATATGAGATAATTGGAAAAATGGAGTTGGCCAGGCTGAGTCAAAGTGTTTTGGGCAAAAAATAGCATTGCAACGGCGAGGCATAGAGAAACAGAGTGAGTGATGAAATTATTTGTGAAGTACAGAGCCATGACCGCCCTAAATTGCACCATGGTGTGTGAAGAATGAAAGTGTGCTCAGTGGTGGCACATCTTGTGCAGTTCTTCCACACGTTTGGGCCAGGTGGCTGGACATCTTGGCTACGGCTCTGCCCAGCTGCTGGAGTCCGCTGGAGTCCTCTGGAGCCAATGAACTTTAATAATGCCTCATAATTCATCTGTTATTGTCAGATTAACTTCTCCTCTCCCCTGTTGGCTTGGCTGGTGTGTTTGTGATCTCATATTCAGTTCACAGATGAGTGTGTGCGACAGACTAGCTTGTTTGTCAGATCTGTCTGCCGAACATCCTGCAACCAGAGACATATGAACTAGGGATGGATCATGATGGTTGACTGGTCCAAGGGTTTCTAAAACTGGGTCTAGGGACAATAAAAACCAAATATGCATATTGTATTACTATTTTTTTCTAAATATTAATCACTCCTTTTTAATAAAAATTACAAACATTTTATTCATGCTATTATTCATGTTATTTGAATTTACTAACCACTGTCATAACTTGCTCACTATTTTTGGCACTATTGTTTTAAGCTGCTTATATACAGTATTTCAGATTTCAGGCATTACAGGAAACATTCTCTTTCAATCATGTCATTATGTCTAATTGAAATACATCTTGGCACATTCGCTCCTGCTTTTATACACACCCTTGCTGTGTGTTTTTCCAAGATTTACATTGTTCTCTTTCCATTGTACCCCTCAGGCAGTGCTGGTCCCAGCAAAAATGTGCTCCCTACCTCGTAAGGGCACATGTGCAGGGTTCCACCCAGCTGCCACAAAAAAGAACCCTTTACACTAATGCATACAAGCTGTGCTGCCATATTGGAAATATACCAATTGAACCAGTCCCAAAGTTTGTGCACTCTCTGTTATGCACATTTTTAATGCTGATAACCTGTTCACATAGCAAATATTGGGTTTAAGTCTGCAGTTAATATGTTTATCCTTCATCTTTATAGAACATTTTATAGCTAGAAGTGGGAGTGTGATGCACGGCCAAGCCAACCACAGGTGACTAGGGTCAGCCGATGTCACAGCGCTAGCTGGAGGCAGCAAAACAAAGGGGGAACTGGAAGCGGCCCACTCAAACCAGAGCATATTTGGCTACCTGAGGAGCTTAAAATATCATGTTGTTGTGATGTTGGGTGCAAGAATAGACATAATACAGCCTCAAATAAAAAAATGTATCGTATATCTGTTGCCACTGCCGGTCAAACAAACCGATGACTTTTAGGGCTGTGCAATCAATTCCATTCGATTCTCATCATTAAAACCGGTCCCGTGAATAGTAGGAAATCACCATCACCTGCTTTCAGATTGAGCGGTTTTCACTACACAGAGCTGTAGTTCACAGACAAGCTAGGCGATATTGCGTTCGAAATCAAATGCGATTCAGCTGCGATTTTGCGTAATTGTCAGTGAACTACAGCTCTGTGTAGTGAAAACCGCTCAATCTGAAAGCAGGTGATGGTGATTTACTTTTATTGACGATATGCGCATGTCAATTGAATGTGATTAATTGCACAGCCATGGTTAAACACGGCAAAACGAGCGGACTGGACAGAAACAATCATCAAAAATGCTTGTGTTTGCAGTGCACACTTATTGAAAAGGTTCAATAAAGTATTGTCTTTTGTTATGGACGAGTCTACAGATTTCTTGCCATATGTTTCTTGCATCTCACGATGTCGTGTATGAAAAAGTGTCAGTGCATGTGTGTAAAACAACAAACTGAGGATTTATATATTATTATTTGTAGTTGTATATACATTGTTGTGATTTATTGTGGCTGGAACAATAATGTAGTTGTTAAAATAGTTGCCTGCTGAAATTGAAATGTTTATACATCTTCAGCATGACGTGGTAGATAGACACGATGAGTTTGTCTTTACTATAGCCTACACGTTAGATGTGATCCACCTCACAGTAAAAATCCTGTCAGATCGTCCATTCTTTGAGTGAGAGTGTAACGTTACAGGTCAGCCGATCTGGTTTCGTAGTTAAAGTTAACTTTTTCGACATGTTTCAGTATTGTTGTTGCTCAATGCTCAGCAATGACACGGACGCGATGTTCTCTGGGGTTTGAAAAAAGGAGAGTGGGACGGAGGGCGGTGCTCGGGGTGGTGACTGAAGGAGGTGACTGTGTAGTTCAACTGTGTAGTTCAATATTAAAAGACATCTCATTTGTAAATTTTCAGTTTACTATATTCATATATTTTTTATTATTACTAACAAGCGTCATATTTCGCATTGAAAAAAACCAAAGGCTACATGCTTAAGTGAGAGGTGCTTCTATCAAGGCCTTCGCAAAAGGGCACTGCAACAGTCCTTTTCTTCACAAACCATAGGAGAGTATGAAGAACAAGATCAAGACAGGGTAGCTGCCATGAACGACAGATACATCAGCATATCTCCTTCCTTTTCCATCCATTTTGCAGTAAACGATTGCACAGATCCCCGCTGCGGGCTGTCACATAAAAGAGGGCTTTCTATTTTTATTAATAGTTAAAGTGAAAGAGCTGTCAGCATGGACAATAGCAGTCATGTTAATAAATAAAAATAATAACTATTACAGTGCTGTGGTGAGAGAGAGAGAGAGAGAGAGAGAGAGAGAGAGAGAAAGTGACATACTGAGAAAGAGAGAGAGCAAGCAGTGGGGATAGACTGAGTGGGCATTTGTTGAAACATTTCCTTGTCAAAGCTCTCGGTCTTAAAAGCCTCTCTCATTGTTACGCACAGATGCCAGAATAGAGGAAAGAGAGAGAGGGCCGAGGGCTAATAACACCTGTTGTAGTGACAATGAGACAGCTGTCAGTAGAAACAGCAGCAGTGAAGGTGATTGGCTGAATTTTAAGGTAGTGTATCCATAAACCAAAGATTGTGTCTTTTACAGGCCTGAAACTGTCAAACTTTGAAGTCCAGAGGGCGAGACCAGGAATACAAAGGGTATTCAGAAATACTCAAGAGACAAGAATGCGCTAAACTTTAAATTGCAGACATGCCTCTGAGGAAGTTGGACCATTAATCAGACATTAAATATTTGGCAAGTCGTCTTCTATTTGGCAAGACTTTGAGTGTAAGTGTGTGCCGCCCACCTGGGGCCTGTACAGTCTTTCCATTCACAAAGACACAGGTTAGTGCTCCGTGTTTTAACTCCAGCTGAATTGGTAATGGTGCCACCTGGTGTTTTTACTTTGGTGGATTATTGTTGAAGTGTGCTTTTGGAGATGTTAATTTTCATATTCTGAAGGCTTTATTGGTTAAGATTTAAAGGAGAATTTTTCAAGACACTGTTTATTATATAAAGTCATATGGTATTAAACCTTTGACCTTCAAATTGCAAGCATCATGCTTTACTATTTGAGCTACAGGATGCAGAAACAAAAAAAAAGAAGGATGATGAAGTGGAAAAGAAAAGTAAATTGAATGTAGAGTTCATATCTATTTGAAGCTTTTGCTAATGCTTTTGAAGATGTGAATTTCCATATTTGTAAGGGTTTAGTAATTAAGATTTAAATGAGTCTGAATAGATAAATTAAATGAGAGAAAAATGTTTTTCAACACAAAATTTGTCATAGAAAGATACAGAACGGAACCCATGATCTTGCTGTTGTAAGCGTCATACTTTGTAGAATAAAAAAAAGTACATTATAGTAAAGTATAAATATGTTTTAAAAACAATTTATCATATAAAATAATATAGAATTGAACCCATGAACTTGCTTTTGTTTGTGTAGTTTCTCAATCTGCTAAAATACTGGCTGCTGTCATTTACCACACATACACACCTTGCGTTTCTCTCTTCCTCAGGTTTTGTTTCATATCGCAGTTAATTGTTGTGATGGTGATGCTGGTGTGTGTGTGTTAGAGAGGAATACAGAGGGGGTGTTGAGAGTTCTTGTAATTTTCCTCTCTCTCTCTTGTTTGAGATGTCCGTCCTTGGCAGGTTAGTAATTAGCGTGTGGGGTGGAGGGGTTAGCGGGTCCGCGGGGTGTATTTGAAAAACAAAGCGCACAGCCTCGATAATGTGTCCATTGTACCCAGTGCATTAAGAGCCTCTTTGTGTTAGCTGGAGCATAGGGCTAATGATTGGCTAACAGCAGGTGAGGAAGCCGCTCAACTCTCTCTCTCTCTCTGTCTTTCTCTCTCTCTCCATCCTCTCTTCCTACTGGCCTACTGTTGGTGCCATTAGAGAGACGGGCCTTTATTACAGCAAATGGACTTTAAATGAGCTATATTGTGATGTTGCCTGCCTGTGGTAATTCTCTCTCTTTCCCTCTCTCTCTCTCTCTCTCTCTCTCTCTCTCTGTCTCCCCTCCAGAGGCCCCCAGTATTGAGAGGCTGTTGTCTAAGGACTGGAAGGACAAGCTATTGGCCATGGGTTCTGGCAACTTTGGAGAGATCAAAGGTAAAACTAAAGACTTTGTGTTTTCATGTGAAGTCAGATCGTATGCAGGGTTGACGGTTGATATATCAGTTGTGTCTCTTTTTAGTGGTATGAAACCAAAGTATTCGCTTTTCCATCGGCGATTGGGTCATAAGAGCTGCTTTTTGTGGTTTTAATTTAGAATTGAACCTATAATCAGAGTTATAATTGTTCGTATTAAATGTCACCTTAGACATCTTAAAGCATTCCAAGAGCTCAGGTATGCTAATCCACCTAGCGCTAGCCTCTTCGCCGGCCCGGGTTAATGATCTGCCAGGATGACTTGCTAAGCAACAGCCTCGCTCATGTTAGCACGGTTAATGATACATCCTGTTAGGTCACTCAGCCGTAGCGGGAACACACTCCACTATCACTTTAAATAGCTTCCATACACCTTCCTCGCACTAGCGGCGTGTTCACAAGGCTAACTCAAGAGTGAATGTACTTCATTAAGCGGCTCAGAAATATTTAATCAAACGAAGCATGTTCTCGCTCCTGGAGCAGAAAAAGGAAGAGCCATTGATCAAGCCGTCAGTGTGGTAACCCCACTGGGTTGACATTTCAGCAAGAGAGCATCCCTGCCACGACCACCAATGGTCTAGCGGTGTGCATACCCTTTAAGATCAGAAATGCACAGAAGTATATACAAACGAGTAGGATGTTTTAAATTGTTAGCAAACAAAAAGTCACATGTTTTTAGCCAACGAGGAACAGCCCCAGTCTGTGAATCATTTTGTATGTTCACGTTTAGCTTTGCTGACACATCTTTGGGAATGGATTTGTGGCTAGAGGGTCTTGTTGAACTTAGCAAAATGGTGGAAGTTGGCAAAACTGCTTAAGTTGCTTCTAGCAAGTTCATTACAAGTTATTTTGCTACTAGCAGATATTTTCCCTGAAATTAAACCAAGGTTGATAGTTGATCTTTAAACTTAAAGGGAGTTTTTCGCTGTAATACCATAGAAGAACCATACCTTTCTGTAAACAGTTCTTGAAATTCAGAACCATATGTATGCATTTTATAGAACAGATGTAATAGAATTTTACTTTATGAAGTCGACTAAATATATTGTACAGTAAAGAACAGCCAGCCTGTGTTTACCACACACTAGATGATTACAGAGCAAAAGAGACTGAATGAGAGAGAAAGAGAGAAGAAATGATGGAAAGAAAAGTGGTAATGGACAATAAGAGCCTTAGGCTAAACTCCTACATGTAACACAGCACTGTGCTGCTTTAGGGATTTATCTTTTAAGCCCAGTCATTAATTAGCAGTGAGAGCTGCTTGACAGGTATTACATTGTTACAAATTGGTTAATTACTGTGGTTTGTGACATGAGGCAAGGCAGTAAAGGCAGCCTTAGGATGTTTAGAGAGAGAGGAAACCACTTATTGATCCAAAGCTGAACTTTCAGTAGGCAAGGTAAAAAGCCTTCTGTTGTGATTGATGAGGCTGGTGTGTTTTCTTATGTGTGTGTATAAACACTTTCTGTCAACTCTAGTCTTAGGGCATCTAGAGTATATTGTGTCAGAGGTCCATTCACATTTTAATGAGTGAATCTGACTGACTGTGTTTGGAAAGAACTACAAAGCTATAAATGGTTCTGGAATAAACTAGTTGGCAGGTAGTCTGAATGACTAGTTGGTAAACCCATGTACTACACACAAGGTTTTTGTTTGAAATAATAGCTGGAAATGATACTTTATCTCCATGAATGCTATGAATTCATGCGCACTTTTTTGTTGGAAAAACAATGTCATACAATACATTATTATGCAACAGGGTCTTGGCAAGAAAGTGTGAAAAAATATTGCTTTGATCCATCTTTACTCAGGAAGACTCGTAACTTTTCACACAAGGCCCTCCCTTGTCCTGGGCCAGCTCAGATGCACACCCTCTCGTGAAAGCTGGGAGCTGTTAAGTGGGGCTGCAGGTTTATTTTTTCAACTGGCCGCCTGTGACAGTTGCCTTTATTGTGCATTGTTGAGTCTGTGTGTTTGTGAAGGGGTTACAAATGGAGCCTACTCTCACCTTCTTGCCAGGGCAAAGGGTCAGGTCAGCTGCTATGACTCCCTTCTTTCTCTTGCTTTCTTCATCATCTGTTTTTCCCTGGTGAGGAATGTGGCCCCTCAGAAGGTAGAATGAGAACAATGGGGGATTGTGGGGCCGTGCAGACTTGTGTCTGTGTGTGTATTTTAACAGATATATGACCTAAGACACATAATTTCACACACATGAACTCATTAACAGACATGTGCTCATTTGGACATTTGAATGCTTTAGGGGGTTAGCACACAGAAACACACACACATTGTTTGATTGGTGGTAGTCTGGGGTAATACCGCAGTGCAACGACATCCTGTCGAGTGATTTAGTCTTCCCCTCCTGCCGTCTGCTCTGGGCCTGCTCATATGTCGGAGCATTCTCAGCTTTAGCTGAGGTTGGAGGTCAGCTCATGCTAAATGTGTAGTGACGGCAAGGTAAACACCAGGGCGATAGGACATCTCAGGAGAAGCACATCTGCGTACAAGGCTTCCTCGACTAGTTCTTTGACCCTTTGGCTTGTGCCCTTTAACCCCTGCAGGCACCCAGGACAGCCTGGTGGAGAAAGAGCGCCAGCTGATGGGGATGATCACACAACTCAGCAGTCTCAGAGAGCAGCTACTGGCCGCCCATGAGGAGCAGAAAAAACTGGCTGCTTCGCAGATCGAAAAACAGCGCCAACAAATGGAGTTAGCGAAACAGCAGCAGGACCAGGTTAGGCCTTATCCACCATGTTTTGCCATGCAAGTGCTATGTTTTACTTTAGTTTTCCACATTCCATCAGTTATTTTACATATGATATTAACTAGTGGTTTTTCCGATGGTTAAAGCCAATAACAATATCTGGAGGGCAGGATAGGCTGACAAAATGTTATGAAGTTTATTCATAAATTAGGTTTACACACAAATATAGAAATTAAAGAAACACTTATTTTACACTATGTACCCCGGCCTGGTTGTCTACTGTAAGTTCTAACCAGGGACAATGCAGTAAAGTGACAAGCTTGATGTTACACACAATGAAATGTCATTGGTCAAAATTGAAATTCAGTGGGTCTTTAATATTTTTGGTCACATTACTACGAAAATATTTAGTTGGACTGACCCAGTGACTGTTTACAATCATTGGACAGACTGAAGATTGTTTCCCCCGCTGTGGTTACTGCATCATCAGAGAGAATTGCAATAGCAAAATACTGGTCGAACTAGGTATTGGACCAGCCTCCTAGCTTCTTTAAATGGGTTAATGCAAGTTTACTGAAAAATGGCACAAGGATTTTACGGCCTGATTAACTAGAAAAAAATAACTAGTGATCACATTCCACTTAAACAGCAATTGATAATGGATAGTGTGTTTCTGGCTCTCTGTGCAAGACTTTCATGGAAAAATAGAGGTAAAAATTCTAAATGTTTACTTTATTTATAACATGATGTATTTAAATAGCATAACATAACAAGGGGGCTATTTTAATTAATATTTTCATCGTTGCAAATGTTACATTGATTTTAGGTCAACAAACAAGTAGTTAAGTACATACATTTCAGACACAATATTGACTGTTTTTTTCCATTTCAACAATGAAGATGGTTCCAAAACAAAAATCAGAACAGAAGTATTGCACATCCTACAATAAACACTAGGCGTTTTTGTTACTGGATGATTTAGCTTTTTGACGAATCGGTGGAATGAACAAGTGACTTAAGGTGGTAGTAAAAAAGGTCTTAAAATGTCTGTAGACACCCTGTAGAAAGAACGGAAAATGATCTATTTGAAAGCTACCTCGAAAGAAGCTGACATATTTTCAAAATTGACTACTCATTGGGTTAAGGAACTCCTGTATATTAGGCTGGTTCTGGATTCTCTTGACCCTGTTTGTACTCGTTTCTTAAGGGGACATTTACATAAGTTTTTGTTTATAAACAGGCTGATGTTACTTTAAAGGGGATACTTTTAAAGACAAACTGACATGATGTTTATTAGAGCACCACTGCTAAAATATTCAAACATAGCCAAATTAACAAAAGATAAACTAGCCAGTTACAATAATAATATAGTTTGCTTTTGGATGACCAGTAAATTAATCAACCGTTGTGACCCATTCCTTCCTATCATGTCTGATTAGGACACAGTTTTTGTGCTCAACATTTAAATAGTGCAGAACACAGAACAGTGTTATCAGTGTGTGTGTAACACTAACGTTTTCCATTTTGAACTACATTCAAAAAGAAACCTTCTGTTCTCTCCATTCCCCCTATAAGTGTGTGTTTGTGTGTGTGTGTGTGTAACATTCAGGTCCCCTCCAGCATGCAGGCAGGAGACTCAAGGTTTGCATAAAGAAAAGTGTGCTTTAGCTTTGTTGTGTGTATAGTTGCTTCTGGGGAGCTCAGTTTTACAAAAGAAAAACCGATCTGTATTAACACATACAGTAACACACCCCTGTACACACAATGCTCCAGGACTGAGTGCCACTCCTTGGTAAATATGTTTGAAATACAAAAGCACACCGAAGAGCTTCAAACACACGGTTTACCATCACTTACAAGCATGTGACCCCCATCCACACAAGTAATGTCCTCTCTTGTTGGAAAAGAGTTTGACCTATGTGACAGTTTGACGTGTTTTGTCCACAGATTGCAAGACAACAGCAGCAACTTCTGCAGCAACAACACAAAATCAACGTCCTGCAGCAACAGATCCAGGTGAGTCTTCATATAGATGTGCATGTCCACTTGTATACATGTTTTTGCGTTTATGGTTTTGAAAAGGTATGTTTGTGAGATGTCACAGTTCAAGTGACTTGTCACCATGACCGTAGGGTTTCATGACAATCAAACATTTTAGTCCACCAATCAACAATCAACCCCCCCCAAACAATCATAAACGAGCATCAGCATCGATATCCAGAATCTATTCCCGTAGTCCTTTTGTAACAATCAGAATGTAGCTACACATACAATGGCAAAACAACTTTGATGAACTACTGTCCCTCTAATTTGAAGGCAATCCGTAATGTATTATAACAGCCTCAGTAGAAAAATATTCATCCAAGATAACTGACAGATTTAAGAAACTTTGATTAAAATATAATCACATTTATTCACAATCACAAAAGTTTAAATAAAAATATCTAATATAATAAAGTCTAATCAAAAATAGCATATTTCCCTCCCCAATTTGTGCAAGTGTTTGGGCATGGATGTGAATGTTTACATCAAAAGGATTTTGAACAAAGATTTTAGGTAAAATTTATATAAATTCATAAAATATTTAAAAGTCAGTATTGTTTCAAATTAGAGATCTTAGCTACGTTTATTGTAATTCTAAAAGAATTTGCTAACTGTTCAAAATAGCTTTACATGGAGCATAGCTTGTGACAGTGTAGGACTTCCCAAAAGTATTAGATGTCAGCTACTCATTTTTGTGTGGTCTACAAGGTAACTGCTTATGAGCACAAATTACATTTCAAATCACTTATGAGATTCCATTTTGGTTAATATGCTGCCTAAGAAAAGTTGCTGCCTATATTGGCAGTAGACTGGAAGCTCAGTAAGTTTTTAAAAAGAGTTTGTATTTAGACATAGCACTCATGCAACCTATCATTTAAATAAATCTTTTAAATAAATGTGTAGGTAATGCCCTTATGGTTGGTAAGGTAGCTTTCAGAAAACTAAACACAGATACTTTGATGGGTTTGTACCAGCTGACTTATACATAGGGCAGAGAGACACTGTCCTGCTTTGTATAAGCAGGTGTGAATCGAATAAAGGCTTTGTGTGCAGGAGGAGATGAGATGAGTCTAATTTGGTTGATAAAATGAGACTTAGCCTTGAGAGGGACTCTGGCAGTTTTGGCCAGGAAGCCACATTACACTGAGACTATTCACACAGAGGGAGAGAGATCACTCCCGTCCACTGGACCCCTGCCATTCTCTTTTAGTGCCTGACTGTGTGTGTGTGTGTGTTTGTTGCAGCTGTGTTTGCTTGTGTGTACTTGTTCATACTACACAGCTTAGCCTGAATGTGTATGTGAGACTTATCTGTGTCTATTTCAAAATATGCATCAGCTCATGTCTGTGTGTCAGTAGCAGCTGTGTGTGCGTCAGTCCCCAAAACACGTCCGCTTGGGTTTCTTTAGCCCCGCTCGTCGCTCACAGAAACAAAGCTTCTTTTTCCCATGACTTTGCAACCTCTTCCCAAACAAGCACTTCTCCATTCAGCCGAGTGGAACAATAGTTTCTCACAGTCAACACGGAGGAGGAGGAGGGGGTGGAAGAGGAGGAGACCCTTGTTATGGGCCAATCATATATTAGCCCCAATTCACCTCCTTAAAAACACACATTTGACTTGTGTCTAACACACAGGCCACTAACATTGTCTGAGTAAACACTTGCGTCAGAGACAAATATAGCAGTCCTGAACTTTTAAAGTATGTTTAGTTTAATCTAAAATGTTACTGAGGTCAAAAGCCAGATTCAACTTCCAATAGAAGGAACATTTCTTTTTTGCTGACGTAACCTTTTTAGCATCACTTTTTTGCAGTCCAATCGCAATCCAACCCTTATCCAAATCAGTCTGTTTTACTCAAACATGAGTCACATTTAAGAAGTCAAATGGATTGTCAATGCTGTTTTACATTGACTAAAGTGAAGGGCCTGTAGAACCTGAGCTCCTTGAAGAGTTACTTCTCTCCTGAAAGACGCACAAAGTTAACACATATATCCCTCTCAGTGTGGGGCCACTTCTTTAGGCTCTTGGGGGTAACATGCATGCACACGCTTTCATTCTTATTAAAGCTGTGACTCCACGCAGGACCCCTCACTAGTCCCTCGCAGGACCCCTGACGGTTATCCAACCAGGAACACAGGCTCTTGGATGAAAGAAAACACCTGCTGAGAAGCTTGAGGCACACATACAGAAGCATGAGGAATGAAATGCAGGATACATATAATGCATTTCCATGCTTAACAAGAGGCGTAATGTTGAGAAAAGACCTGTGGGCGCTGTGACTGAGAGCTGCCCACTGGTACAACCTCCTCCTGAGCTCAGCTGTACTGTAACACTTTCCCGCTGTCTGTTCGCTTTTCTCTCATTAGCAGCCTACTTTCGGCTCTGCAGGGCGTCGCGCTGGTGTTGGAAAATTTCCGCTACCCAGCACAGGGTCCGAGGTGAGGCTCCTCCACTGTCAAAGTGGCAGTTAACATGAGTAGCTAGACCTCCCATGAGGAGCTGTTTAGGCTGGCTGATTTGATGTAGAATGTCGACCATTTAGCACAACGGCATTAGCCTTGGCTAAAGAAACTAGCACTGTTGTCACATGTTTTAGTTAACTAACTAGTTTAAGTCTTCAGACATCTGGTGGCTGGTTATAAAACATATTAGTGTCAACATTTTTCAGAAAACTAACCTAATGAGCTTCCAAAGCTGTAGCTTATACTGTACATGTCAAACACAACATGATCGCTTCCTAATTCCTCCTTGAGATTGTAAATCCATTTTCCCACGGAATGAGAGTTTAAAGGTTGAAGAGAAACAAACGACAACAGGAACACTAGCACATCAGAGTTAGACCAAGTCCTGTGCACAGGAGCGGCTAACACAATTGGCTGTGTAATTGTTTAATTTGTCTCATTACACCTAAATTAATGTAATTGGTGTTTTTCCTGCATGAAGTGGTCGCACTGGTTGTGTGAACTGGGCTTTGTGCAGCAATGCGGATGACAGTTGGGGAGTCTCCCAACACATGTTCCCAATTGATATGAGCACTCACTTTATATTATTGAGAATATTTCAGGCGGCATTTTAAGAGTTTCTCAATATGAAGTATGTAATTTCCATATGCAATCAACTTACAAATTACTTGCTTAAAGTTGATTCTGTATGTTTTTTGTTTTTTTTATTGAAGTAACAACATTGCATTTTCAATCTTTATCTTTGTGGAGTCTCTTAAAGCTGCGGTAAGTAACTTTTGACACTCTAGCGGTTAATAAACAGAACTGCTTGCGTCATGCAGAAGAACATCGTAGCCGGAACTACTTCTCTCTGTTTATGTCTATGAAGAATCACAAAGGTACTGGGTTAATCCGCCGCGGTACCCCCGAAGCAATCTAAAATAGTCCGAATATAAACACTTTTTATAGGTGCACCCTAGTGATTCAGGACAAGCTAAAAACACGGTTTGGAAAACGGTTTCATGGTGTACTTGCTTATTATATAAATTTTTCTACATTTTGAACACAAACAAAGTTACGGACCGCAGCTCTGATTGGTTGTTTCTTACCGGGAGTGGATACATTTCTGCAAATGGCAATAGGATCACTGGGAGGAGCCAGAGGAGCTTGATTTTTTTCACAGATTATCTGTCTCATATTCTACCGTCAGGACATAATGACAGGTTTAACAAATATGTAAAAAATATATTTTTACAAAAGTTACCTACTGCAGCATTGTCGACTCCAGCTATACAATGACATTTTAGCATAGCTAGGGCTGTGCAATTAATCGAAAAACGGTTTTGATTTCGGCCTCCAATGATTATGAAAATACAATAATCAAGATAAAATGATTATTATGCCCCATTCCACCACCTTTTGCAGTGCTGCACTTTCGTTCCTCCATAAAAGCCCAGTTACAAGTGCAAATAAGTTAAACCATAAAAGCACAATTACACGTGCAAATCAGTAAAGTCATGTAACATGACATTTGCAAAATGGGATGTGCTTGATTTATGGAAGCATATTTTGTTTATTTTTAAAAGTGTGACAGAGAACTTGCGCTGCTCCTCAGGAAGAGATATGCGCTCAGAGACGTACAGAACATGTACATGTAAAATCATCTTTTAGGTCAAGGTGCATGCCTAAAAGGTCAAATACACGCTAAAAGGTGTCAAAATGTGGCATTTAGTGATTATTCATGTATACCTTCGTCGGTCATGTAATAAATGAACTTAAAGAGTAGAGAATGAAAATACGTGCGTAAACGTAAATTGTTTCCGTGCAGCTCTTAAAGTGACAGTGGGCTATTTTCCTGCTGCTACTGTGTGTTTATTATTCTAACAACAAAAATCACACACTGCTCTTGAGTGAAGGACTTTTGTAGCTTTATTAAGAAACAAAAGCTTAATTCTTACAGTAAAGACTATGCGGTTTTATTTAACATTTGATTATTCATTTCTGTAGTAGGCTGTAAACTGTTGAGACTTGCATAAAATAGACATAAAATCACAGTTTTCTCAAAAAAAAATGTATTCTACTGTATTTGTCCTTTGCTTTTTTTATAACGGACAGTTTAATTATTTTTTATAATTACCTTATTTAAAACCTTATTTACAGGAAATACATATTTGATAAGTATCTTTAAATAAACCACTCATATAGCCTCTTCATAATTTTGTTAAATAATCGTGATTTAGAGTTTTTCCATAATCGAGCAGCAGTGTAAGCTTTACACCAGATGATTGGACTTCATTTCAATGAAGAAAAGGTAACCCTGCACTCCTCCCCATAATTTAAGTGGCAGAAAATAAAGAATGTTTGTGTCTGTGTTAATGTTTAGTGAAAAGAAAACCGCAAGGAAAAGTGACAAGGAGAATAGTGTGGCAGACAGACATGTCTAACATGCTGCTCATTCAACTCTTATTTGTAAGTAAAGATCTGGGCCACAGGATCAACAAAACATTGAGCGAGAGAGAGAATGATGAGGGATATTCAACCTTAAAAGAAGGCATGCACAGAAAATTCTCCAAAGTGCTACATGTTAAACAAGGAAGCCAAAAGGAAAGAAATTAGCAGATACAAAGTGTTATACATGTCCATACCACCTCTATTTCCTCTCCAAGAGCAGAACAACTGTGCCTTGACTGGCCCTGAGCAGCATATAACCGCCTGGTGTGTGCCCGTGTATGCATGTCTTCGTGTGTCTGAGTGTGTGGGGAAGGCTTCTCTCAGCCCGGTGGTTGGCAGCTAATGGGAGCTATTTGAGGAAGGACACACAGGCAGAGGAGCAGATGGGCGCTGCGTTATGCCCACCTACAGCGGGCGGCTGACGCACCTCCTGCACTCACACCTAATGGGGGCCTAATATAAGGCTGGCTGTGCAGACACAGGCTCGCCACT
This sequence comes from Carassius gibelio, assembly GCF_023724105.1. Lineage (NCBI taxonomy): Eukaryota > Metazoa > Chordata > Actinopteri > Cypriniformes > Cyprinidae > Carassius > Carassius gibelio. The sequence goes on from NC_068374.1 coordinate 26,123,782, forward strand.
CAATTTCATTAGCCGCTAATCAGCCAAAGGTGCCCTTGGATCACGGAAAAGGACTGTTCACTGAAAAAAATGAGAGGCATATTTAAAAAAAAAAAAAAAAAAAGAAGGGCATGAGTGAGAAAATGGACATGCATTTGCAATTGGAAATAGCAAGGTTGTTGTTTTGGTGGGGTCTGAAAATGCCACATTTGTCTGGAAGCTGCTATCAGGCATGGAAAAGAGATCAAGCATTAGTCATGTGACCTCAATGCACCTCTTTATTGGTCTAAACTTCGTTAAGGGTTCAACTGATTTTTTGACTAGAATATTTGACTTTTAAAAAAACAAACCTACTGTAAGAGCCTATATAAGTTAATGATACAATACTGTGTAGCCACAAGTCAGGTTTTTTTTTTTTTCAGATTCTACACTATACATAATCCTGAGTGAGCTAAGTAAGCTCTGTCTTGAATCCAACAAGAAGATAAATCATTGTTACTGTGGAGAACTGTGACAGCAAACTCCTGTAAATCATTGTGAATTAATCAAGCAAACATTCTAACATGCATAATTGCAAAAACTACTTTCTACCTAAAATAAATTGGTAAAACCCAAAATGTTAATATTGTAATAACGTTTTTACTTTTAATTATTTACTTTTCTTTAAATACTTACAAACTAAAATGTATAATTTTGAAATTCATTTCAGAGTTTGGTTGAAATCCCAATGGAGCAAATGAATGGGAAAAATGGTTCCAGACCCAATGCTGCTATATTAAGGCCCTGACAACACACCATAACGTTACATCAATCTCACAGTTGTTATGAAGTAAAAACTCTCATGAACATAAAACAACATTGATAGCTTCCTTTTTTAACCAGGTATATAATATTCTGAGACGCTTGAAGCGAAGGAAGTAGATCCATGTATGCAAAAGCAGATTTTTATCATATCCACCAGGGACAGTCCTTTCGGACTGACGCCTGCACCAGACTGGCAATCATCGCAGGCACTCTGTAAAAGTTAATGGCCTATGCCCACGTCCACTGGGCTAATATTGTGAGGTAGTCTGCAAGTACAGTGTGTGTTAACGTTGCTATCCAGGCGCAAATTAATCATTAGTTATATGGCTATGTGTCCCTTCTTCAACGCGAGGTCGCTGAGGCCCGCCTTTAATTGCTGGAGCATATGGCTGGAAACAGATTTTAGCGGTGGGACTCGTTCTTAACCACCGTTCTTGTGCGTGTTCTCAGATGTGAGCCATATTGTCAATGCTGGCAGCTATTGTTTCACTCATTTACTTCTTAGAGCAAATTACTCCCTAATAATAGCTCTACCTTAGAGTTTTTCTCTCCTCCGTGCCAGCAAACCTGTTCACACTGCATATGTTAATTATCTGCACATCTTCATTATGTTCAAAAAGCTTTAGGTTCAAGCTGTGCTGCCTGGCGAGAGGCTCTGACTCAGTTCCGTGCCAACTTTCCACTTTTTCCTTTTCCTTTTCTTTCTTGCTCTTTCACTCTCAATCTCTCTCTCTTATCATATCAGCTATGAAAGCTGAAAAGTTAGCTACTCTCGTTATCCTTGACAGGTTTTTTTTTCCTCCTTTGGCCAACAGTTTTTCTTAAGGCTGATTAGGCTCTTTTTTTTAAGATTCCAGCTGTATTTCTTTCTATGTTTATGTACAAATAGATAAACAGTTATGTATGTTTTATATATATTTTCTTTGATTGTGGACCTGGGGCCTGTACCATGATGGTAGCTGAACAAATTCAGGGTTACAGGATTAGTTTTGAGTTGACAAAACCAAACCTCTCCAATCCGGCTTTGTTGGTACCATGATGCTTGATGCAAGATAAACTGGAGTTACTTTGTGTCAGACATGTGTCACTTCTCTCACATCTGATTGGTTCACCTTCAGTCTGAGATCTTGAATCCAGAACATAACCTGCCCCGGAGCAGGTTAGCCCTGCAGTGTAAGATACCATGGCAACGAACACCGATTAAAGCCGAGCTACTTTCATAGTACCTAAAACCCAGGGTTGGCGGAAACTAAGCTGAAACATAGCTGGCTAGCCACCTAATCCAGCTTCATGGTACAGGCCCCTGGTCTATAGGACCAGTCACAGAGGCCATTTTTGTCTCATGTGACATTTGTCAGTTGTAAAACCTATTCAGACACATGGAGAGGTGCTTCTGCTTTCTAAAAGTTTTAAAAAGCTTTTCAAGTAAGCCATTCTTCCGACCAGAGAGTTCAAAGAGCCAGTATGGAATTCCACAGCCAGCTGTTGACTGATTAATAGAGCTTGCAGCTGGAGTTGACACTTTTGTCATAAGCTTGGAATATTCCACTGTTTTCATTTATTTCATGACTAGCCTTCTATTATTGTTTAGGTGCAACACAGTGTTTCCCTAAACTATTACTAATTCAACCGCAACCCATCCAATCCCTACAGTTGAGGTACATTGTTCAGTCCAAGCTTATTCTTCTTAAGTCGTCATTGTTTAGGCCCACTACTTTTAAACACAACACTCGTTCCTTGTTCCAGCCAGTGTGAGAGATGGTATGCAGGTGATGTTAACCATCCAAGGCCTTTAATTTAAATCTCCTTTGAAAGCATCTGTGAAGTTTAGTCCTATTGTTCTGTAATCCATGATACATGTCAACTGGATGCATCAAACTACATTAACTGGCCTGAAAATGTCAATATCAGCTTTACCTACTCTGCGTGGGTAATGCTATTTGCTACGTTGATTGAATAGAGAACAGCATGACGATGTGTTTGAATGCTTTAGAAGATCTACGAGACTCTAATTCCATATGCACCCACACACACTTGCTTACATGTCTATGCATTCAAGAGAAGAGTATGTGCTTGTAATTTGCCACAAAAACACTCTTTGCTTAAAACCATCGGAGAACATAAACACGCGTGCGCATTGACTAGCACACGCTATTGTGACCACAGAGCCATAGCTCGCAGTGAAGAGACATAGGCAGAACCAGAAAAGCATATGTTCAATTAGAACTGGAAGTTAGAGTCGCACCAGCCCATGGGGGGTCCTGTCAAAATGCAACAATAACACAACACTGCCTTCTGATCTGGGAACAGGAGTTCTGCCGTTTGTGGTTAACCAAAATGAGGGAATGATTGCTCTGGTTGTAATTCAAAAACAAAAACCCTCAGCCTCTGTTTATCTTAACATGCAACTGTTGTGATAAAGCACCTCCACTTCTCTCAGAGCATGTCATTTTCATATCTACAGTATTGTCGCTTTTGTGTTTTTCTTGTCAGTAGAACCATCTGTCCTCTACTTCTTTGAGCCTGTGTGTCTCAAGACTCTCCCTTTGCCAAAGTCTCTGGCTTGTGTTTTTTTTCGCTCTCCTTCCTGCATTTTATAATCCTGTAAACCTTGTGAAGTGGTGTGGCGAGTTGCCGAGCATGGTCCTCTGCAGAAATGGAGGCCAGCTGTTGCCAGTATGAAGAAGCTCCTTCAAATTACAATAATCAAGGGGACCAACTATCCCAATAGCCACCCGTTTAAACTCGCCCTAGAAGTGAACTGGCTTGTAAGGGCCATAGTGTAACCAGACAAAGTGTGGTCTGCCTTGCAATTTATTCTAGCCATAAAACATCCATTTAGACAGGAAGTCTAACTGACATGTATAGCAACCAACCACAAGTCTATCTGCATTCATAAATTGTTTAATTGAAGAAAATATGAAACACATGCAACCAATTCCTGTCTAATATAGCATCAGAATGGTCAATGTTCAAACTGTGTGATCTGAAGGACTTTGGTTGATCATATTTCTTAATAGTTTATCTGTTTTGGCTAGACTCTTTGTTTGTGACCAACATGTTCATTGTATTCTTCCTATCTCTTCAGCAGGTCCAGGGTCAGTTGCCTCCACTGATGATACCGGTATTCCCTCCAGATCAGAGAACTCTGGCAGCCGCTGCTGCACAACAAGGATTTCTGCTGCCTCCAGGGTTCAACTACAAACCAGGCTGCAGTGAGTATTAAAGCAGCATTTCAGTGATAGATTGTAAAATAAAAGACTTCAGTCCAGTTTATTGTTCACACTAGAGATTTCAAACCAGATTGCTGAAAGTGGAGTCTTATACCCAATGTTGGGCAGCATCTCCCTCCTGTCTGGTGTGCTCTTAAGATCAGCCAACACCACTGATGCCTGTCATCTCCCATACATGACAGACTCTCGGACTAGACAAACTCACTTGCTTTTTTTTTTCTCTGTATTTCTTGTTCAAAAGTAGGAACAGAAAAAAAAAAAGAAAACTTCCTCTGGGGTTTGTGTTTTTGGCCGTAGCAGTCCAACTGTGAAGCAATGTGTTGTTTACCGCGAGAAACGAGGCGGCAAGTGCCAGCAGCGCAGCAGCAGAATGCTCGCGCTCTCACAGGGGGGTAGAGTGACCTGCCCCAGGTTTCTTCATATTAACACGGGCGGCCGCCAGAACACACGTCCAATACGCCTCGCACACGCCTCCAACTCCTCTCCAACTGTACGCGTGCACACACACATCACATAGTTTGCACACTCATACACACTCATAAATGTACATCTCCCATGTGAGACGGACCGGTCCACATCTCCAGCTCCGCCCCCTGCGCTTCACAGTTTCCCAAACAAGTCCTCCCTCCCTCTTCCTCCTCCCAAATGCCCCCCATCTCCCAACCATACACCCTCTATTTCAATTACAGCCAGCAGCACCATCAAACCCTGCCCAAAATTTCAATTACGCATGTCATTTAGTTACTAATACAGTACCTCTTCATGAGGGAGGAAGCCATCGTTTGAACCCCTTATAACCAGAGCAGAAAAAAGGGGGATGAAATCCCTCCGGTCGCAGAGTCTAGGCTAAGGGGATGTTGGTTCCCACCCATTGCTCCACGGAGCCAGGCCACGGAGCTCTTCCAGTCAGTCTGAGGATGCTGCCTTCTAGCCAACAGCAACATATTTGCTTTCCTTAGTTTTGCTCTTTTGTTACAGCTGTACCCGGGAGAGACATAAAATTGTTGGAATATTTGTGTTTGTTTAGGGATTGAAAAAAAGATGAGGAAAAAAAAGACAAAATGCAATCTCCCCAGAATACATCCTTGAACCGGGTCCAGGGCAATCTCTAACCTAGCGGATGAGTATTTTGGGTGAAGGGGAAGCAGTGTATGGGAAAAATGTTTGGACACACTGATAGGAGTGTCTGGTTTATAGCTTACTGAGACAAGCTATGACTTTCTCAACAAACCCCTTGTACATATACTGTAAAGCCCAGGGTTGCATCCAAAAGTGCTGCCCAATCAACAAGTGCATTCACATGCGGTGTAAAAGCAGAAATGTAGTAATTAAATCTAGTAGGCAAGGTGCAAGTCATTTTAAATTACTCCCATCAGATGCCATATTTATTCTTTCCACCAGCTGCCAAACTGCATGCACAGAAGGGTGGTATATCATAGGTGAAGGGCACATTTATACTTGCTTCAAAACATGACCAGACACACACTCCAAAAATCATTGATTCTTCAAGAATAACAGAATTATGCTGCCACTTGTATCTGATATATTTTAGACATTGAGCAGATGCATCTTCTCCCCTTTTTTCTCAGAGCGCCTCTTCCAACCTCTCCTCCCTTTTAAACCAGCATTATTCCATTGTTCATTACACTATGAACTTCCAAAAACTGCAGCACAGAATTGAGAGCACACTCATGGTTTATCATGTCACAGCCCTTTTCAACGTAATGCTGATAACCCCCCTGCCTCCTCTGGACTGACCTTTACCTCACGGTCGTGTAATTATAAAGACCATATCTGCAGGTGGACGCTAATAACTCTCGCTATTCACTCCTCATGTTCTGATTCATCTCTCCAGTGCAGAGGCTCTTGTGCGTGGCCTGAGGAGACTGGGCACTGACGTTACCTCGTTAATTACCGTCCTCTCCTTATCATGCCTTAGCCCTCAACTGCTATTGTGCTCAGGGTATTAGAGCTGCAGCCACACAATCAGCCTTTCATTAGAGTTGGGGGGGGGGGGGACTTCACAATGGAAGTCTTTACCGACAGAAGAAAAAAGCAGTGAATCTGTTGCTCCATTGAAGAAGAGGGGGATGGGGCCCGGACCCTGGGCTAGAATCTGGGGAGATGAAAAGGAAATGGTGATGTGTAAAAAAATATATAAAGATTCTGACATACCTATAATGATCTCTTCCGCAGATGACCCTTACCCTTTACAGCTAATCCCTGCGGCAACACCTGGCCTCGGCCCTCTTCAACTGCAGGTAAGGTCCATCTTGCAGTTTTGCTTGTTTCTGCATGGTCCTGTGTTTCCATTTGCTGTGGCGTCTCAGTGCATTTTCCCCAACCTTTCAAACAAAATCTTTTTCTTCCCTCGTTTTTCCCCCTTTTTTGTTTTGTGATCCCGATAGAGAACAACAATGCCCACTGTTCTCCTCAACTATTTTCCTCATGCCAACTGCAAGTTGTCATAGAAATGGGCCTTTGTGAGGGGCCAGAGCCCAGAGAGAGAATGCCTCACTGCTGGCTCTGGGGTGCTGATATTGTTCACTGTGGAGCGAAGGGTACCATAGAAACTGTTGTTAAGGGGGACAGAGCACAGAGGGACACTGAACAGAGAGCAAACACAAAAAGATATTATGGGCTGTCGGAATAGAGTCAAACCCTAATGCAGCCTCACTGAGCTGCTCCGAAATGGAAAACGCAGTAAACATGCATCTCCACGTTTGTCCTTTTTTTCTCTTCCTCCCTTAGTTTGCTCTTTGGCAGAAGGAGAAGAGAGGGGTAAGGATAATAAATCACCTAGTTGAGGGGGAATAGAGGTGCACATCTGCTACAATACTGTGTTTGTGTGAAAATATTGTAAACCGATTCACTCTGGCCCAGTATGGACTTACTGCATTGAACCTCTTGTCACCAGGTGTTTGTGATGCATTAACCTAAGGGCCGACAGGGTCTAGGGCCAGCCCTTCCTCTCTGTTACCTCCCTCAGGCATTAGAGAGCCTGGCTTAGACCCCAAAACTAATCCTCCCAGTATTAGCCAAAATAGATGCACATTAGAGTAAATTTTAAAGGGGCATTGCACATACGTACACACATGCAAAGATACGCACCTGCACATCTGTATCACAGATTAAACATATGTAAGAGGTATAAATGGCTCTCACACATACGCACTCGCTTCGAAACAGGTGGTATTCCCAGGTGCCCTCTGGATAACAGGTAATAAAACTGGATATTTTTTTCTAGTTGTTTTTTTTTTTTCAACCCTCACAATCTGTGCCCTCACCCCGCTGTGCTCTGTATGACTGGATTACTGCGAGAATCTTGTCCTGTCTGATTTTATCTGCCTCAAAGCTTGTATCCATATGTTCCTTCATTTTAAGATAAAAAAAAAATCCCTGATTGAACAGCTTTGTCAGCCACAATTGGATTTCACCAGAAAAACAACTGGGGGAAATAAGAAACAACAACAACATCATCCAGTGCCACTGTTCTCTCATTGCATCCTCAAATCTTCCTTGCAACACACACTCACAGATATAGAGATTACGGTATTGTCACAAAAAAAAAATTATTTACCAAGGCTAACCTAAATACAGATGTCTCAGACAGAAGCATGCTGGATTTCCTCTGGGACAATTGGCGCGTCTGCATCTCTCATCTTCAGACCTCCCAATACGATGAGAGGCCCCAAATATTTGCTTTGGTCATTCCTCAAACCACTGTTTAGTGGTTAGCCCACTCACAAATCTGGCTTGCAATTCCTTACCCCTCTTCTCAATGCACTTTCTGTCCTTTTAACTGTACAGAGAAATTCTATTTGGAATATATGTCTCAACACACACACCTGCAATCGCCAAATGGACAGAGTCACATCTGTGTGAGACTGCTCACCTACACACTTGGCGTTAAACAAGACCTTTAAGTGTGTGCATCTGAGTTTAAGGTAGTCATTGCACCAGGGGTCACTATCATTAAAGTGTTTGCCATTAGTCACTGCAGCGGTCTTTAAACCTGGCCACAAAAACACTTTTAAAAACTGCGGCCACAGTTCTAACTGGCCTAATATTCTATAACCAGCTAAATTAACCTGCGTAACCCATCAAAACCACACACACATAGGCTGAGGGATTATCTTAAAAATCAGGGACAATGACTGTGTTGAAAATGTGGGAATAGAGAAAGAGAGAGAGATGAGAAAAGAGTACTGAAGAGGTATAAAGTGGGTCAATGGAGGAGGTCAGCCATCATATGTAGAGGCAGATGTTAGACCATATTGCACTGGATTACTGCAGCACACAGGAGAGTGAGAAAGAGAAATCAAGAGGGAGACTGTATTTAATGCCTTTTATCAGCCGTAAGAAATAGTACATGTATTTCCATTTGTAGTGCAAACCCCCAGCGATTTATTTTTTTTGATGGATACTTGGAGGACTGCATGTGTATTCATAATGATAAGTACAGTGAATTCCTTTTAGATAGCGATCTGGTGGCATTGTCCGAGCTCGTTAAGGTCACTGTTAATAGATTGCATGGCTGGATTGATCCTGTCCAGCTTGCCCTATCTGCACCACATCATAATAAGCTTACGTAACTTTCCCAGTGTATCACACAATGGGAATGCTATTTTGACTCAAAGCTTCTCACAAGCAGACCTGAACTGAGTACTGATCCTTGACAATCCCAAAAAATTATTAAGCAGAAAAAAGAGAAATTATCCTACCTCACAAAAGATTTTAATTTGGCTTTTGTATTTTTGTAAGCACTAGCTTTAGCACTAATTGACACATAGGGAGGGTGATTTCTTGGCAACAGCTTCAGTCAGACGCAACTCATGTTGAAGTTCATCCTGCCTTGCGCGCTAATCAAAACGGCACAGATCTCGACAGCCAGTGTTTAGTTTAGCGCAAAAAAAATTAAGACCAGAATAGGAAGAAATGACGACAACAAAGAAAAAAAGCATGAGACACACAATAGCCAGCGGTGACCAAAACGACAATGGCTTACAGGATCACTCCAAACTGCTTCCATTTTGACAACAAAGCAAGATGGAAAAATAAGCTAATAATCTGAGTAAAGCAGGGGATTACTGCAGAGCGAGCGATGTCTGCTCAGCCACATAAAGACACGCAGATCCACTCCGACGGATAGCGCTGACAGCAGCCCGTCTTTCTGTGCTCAGGGAGGGAACAGGGGCTTAGCGAGGATGGGGTGGTGGCTTTGTTAAAACATGTGTCACCAACACTAATACTCTCCAATCAGCCTTACGAGTTAAAACGCAAATGCCAATTTATCTCCTCCTGTCGCCCTGCATATTCACACGTACAAACACACACACATTACTTAGTTACGTCACAATTGATCTGATAGATAGGACAGGCCTGAAATCAGGTGCAGCATAACAGACTTGCATTGCCATTGTGATTTTCTTGTGTGTCCTACCTATTTGTTGACAGAGTGTGTTTTCTTACCTTTGTCACCTTTAAACACACACTCAGAGTTCTAGTTAGAGAATTAGAGCTGGCCTAAGACTCCTCTGTGAGGATTAGTGAAGAGAGAGAGTGAGAGAAGCAAGGGGAGAAGCATTGAGAGTTCAAAAGGACGCAGCTTGACTGAAGGAGTCAAGAGTCCTATCAAATCCCTCACAGATACACCCTCCCCCATTCAGCACCTCTGTGTGTGTGTTTTTGCGCAAGGCTGACATTTAAATTCCTCTGTTACATCCCCACTTTTGAGATCAGCCACCCATTCATCCCCCATTCTCGCTGCGTGTGCATACGTGAGCCCATGGGCACTTGAGGGGCATTGTGCTGTCACTTCCTGTTTGCTCACGCTGACAACGGGATGGCAGTGCTTTGAGCGTGTGCAGTGGCAGCCCCTGTTGGAAGTGTAGTGTATGTGTGTGTCGGTCTAGCAGTTGTGACTGACAAGAGCTGGCCCTGTAATAGAACTCAATTCAGAGAGAAAATAAAGCAGTCTGATGCAGTAGACTGGACGGGGAGCATCTCGCCCTCTCGTGCACACAAATGAGCACACACACATAGGCAGAGCACGCTCCGACAGGGGCCGTATGTCACGCTCAGGCACACACACAACCAGGGGCCTTGGTGGGAGTAATTGAACAGAAATGACCTACAAGAGCTTTATTTCATGTCCTGCTCCCCTGCACAGACTACAACTCACAACTGAGGTCTCCTCATGATGACAAAGCCCAGAAAAATTGTGTGTGTTGAAGTAGTGTACAACTGTGCAACCAGAGTAAGGAATAAAAATATAAGTAATAACCGACTGACTGTACAGTGGCTCACTCATTACTTAACGAGGTATAGGTTTGAGCTGAAATTATTTTGATGTTAAAAGAGTGAAACGAGATAAATGAAATTTTGTAGGAAAAAATCTGATTATACAGTTTAGCAGCGGAATAAATGTTATGTGAATATTTGACCATGAAATATTCCAGCAGTGTATAAACCTTCAATTTAAAAAGCATATTGTTTCTATGCAAGGTTTCTGAAATGTTATTTTAATTACTTTTGTTAATGTCTTATTATAGACATCTAATTTCACTTACTGTATACACAAAAAAAATCTGTACTTATTAACATTATTAGCTCTCTGAGGTGCACATTTAGGCAGATAAAAGCCAGTGTGAGTGGACAGAGATGTTCTGTATGGAGATATGTCTCTCAGCATGATGGTGTGTTAATCTCTGTGTGTTCTCATCTGATAGAAATATTTAATTCTAGCAGATACAGCCGACAGAAGATTGTGGAGAATGTGCTGTCGAGGTTGAGAGAGAGAAAGAACTGCCATGGACATTTGCATAAACCAGTCTTTGTTTCCTGCTGGTGGCTGGCAGCCAGAGACGAACAGAAGGACGGAAGTTTTACTCACAAACAGCCACTCGCTTCCAAACCTTAAAGAGAAAAATACAATTTAAAAAACAGCCCGTCTCTGCTGCTACTGTAAACAAAGATTTGGTTCCTCATCTTTGCCCACAAATACAATAAAAGCCCCTCTCTTTCTTAATTCTTAGCTTTCCTCAAAGTCCACAAAATTGCACATGAAAGCAGCACAAACTCACTTATTGCAAGAATTGTACGAACCGCTTTGGGAATATATTTTGCATGATGTCCAGCCACTGTACTGTCTGCCTGTTACCGTAGAAACACGTGCTCTGGTCCACAAATACACTGTTGAGGAGCACATCACTGAGCTCTGGGTTTAACAGGTAGGAGATGTTACTGCTTAAGGTTAAGTAATAAATTTTTGTTTGAGGGGTAATGCAGATATCAATATCTAAAGAACTGAGAAGCCAATATATTATTTATATGCACATATGTATATGCATGACAATAAATGTTTACATTTATGCTTAGTATTTAATTTTTTTAAACAAATCATTATCTGTTGATGAAGCTAATAAGATTTTGTACTGATGAAACTATTAGTCAAGTGTTCATAGTTACTTTAATCAAAACATCAGCCTATATATTGGTCACTAATGAATTCATTTTAAACAACAGGAAAAGCTGCATTTCATTGAACAATGCTGTCAGATATGTTTTTGAGTTTTAAGAGTGCTTTTTGGAGTGAGTCCTCCTGTCCTTGCGTGTGTTCTTAAACTCGCAAAAGATAAACCAGGGGTTTGGTGTTTGTTTCCACTCCCAGTGGCAAAGAGATTCACAACTTCTCTCTTTATGTAAACACATTCACCAGTTTTTCACCTTGAGAGGCACTTTTTTCAGTCTTTTCTTTCCTTAGTGAATATGACCCTTATGGTGAGTGTGTTTTTTCCCAGGATGCACCTTGGCGGGGACATGTCTCACTCAAGGCATCTGCTAGCTGTTAGCGTAGCCCCTTGAGGCCGGATGGTGGAACATAAAGTGACAGCTCTGTCCCCTCACACATAAACAACCATCAGCCCTCTCCACTAATGGCCATACCAGCTTTTTAGCCTTTTTTTCTTTGTTTGTGCATTCTATGTATTCATTTATTCATGGACCTTTCCCTCTTCTTCATCCACTCTTCTGTCCCTTCTCCCTCTGTCTGTCCTCTCTTTTTTCTCTCTCCCTCTCTCTGTCTCTGAACAGCAGTTGTATGCAGCTCAGCTAGCTGCCATGCAGGTGTCTCCGGGGGCCAAACACAGCACAGTGCCTCAGGCCAACCTGGCAACCGGAACACACTCGCCCACCAGCGGCCATAGTGAGAAAAACAGAAGCACCCCACCACCAAAGCCCAAGGTATGTGTTTGTGGCTTTGTGGATGTGTATTAGGCTTAAACAACAGTGTAAATTTACCATACATGGCTAATAGTCTTCATATGCACTGGTTTTTATGTTGTTGTTTTTTTGGTTGGTTACCCATAACTTGTGCAAGCTGGCACTATGCCCTCAATACTCCATGGCTCATTGCATTGTTTCATTTCAAATGCTTTGTTATGGTAGCTTCTAAAGGTCCTTGGTCCTTGAACCAAATTCTAGCTACCACTAGTGCTGTGCTTCTTCCGATTGCAAATAAGTCTCTGAGTAGGTATCTTTTCTTCTGGCCAGCATGGCAGCAGGAGGCCAGAGCTATCTGAGCGGAATAAAGCTCCATGAATATCAGGCAGGGCAGAAATAAAAGCAGCCTGTCTGGCCTCTCTTCCCTCCTGCTGGGATGGTCATTCTAGACGCCTGGACACCCCTGCAAGCCCATTCTGTCCCACTCAGCAGTACAATAGCTGGACCGTGGGGTGGCCAAGGCTGGATAAACATGTGTGAAGGCCTGTTGCCCGCTCCCTCTCCGGCCTTGAGCCACGGATGAGCCCGATGCTTGTTTGGATAGGGAAGAGAACAGACCTGGAGCTCAACCACATGCCTGTTGCACAGAGGAAGGGCTCAGGATTTGTTTCCATCCATCAATCTCGGTGCAAAGCTTTGGCAGTACCCATCGATTGGGTCTGGCCCCATGCGGCTCACTGTGTCAAAGGCTAATGAAGGCTGGTTTCCTCAAATATTTGGTTCTTTGTGGTCACATGGCCACATAGATGGAGTGAAAGAAGAGGGATAGGGATAATACAGATAATTGGCAGTGTCGCCTGCACCTGCTAGGTCTCCACAGCTACTGAGCCATGAGAAAATGACCTTTTCCTTAATGGTGCAGTAGGAGATTTTGGAAAATGCTAACTTTAGCCTGATAGCACTGAAAGCAAACGTCCCACCCTCCCTGCAATTTCTGTCCAAAGCCACGCCCCATGAACGCATATATACTCACAGACCAGAATACCAGAGACAACATTACTACAATACGCTACATCAGCTGTTCCCAATTCCAGCCCATGTTCCAAAGTGAAGTAAACCCCTGCTCAGGGAGTAAGGAGCAATGAACATGGTGTAGGGATCATATCGATCGGAACACAGTTCATGCACATAGCTCACTTCTAATGAGCTGGTTATCTGAATCGGGTGTGTTAACCAAGCGAGACATGCAAAATATGTGCGCAAGGACTGGAATTGGGAACCGCTGAGCCACATCCATAGACAGTAAAAGAAATGGACACAGCGACCCCATTGGAACTCAACTGAGACAATTGAAGCCCATTTTTAGCGTTTTTTAGCACTTCCATTTCTGACGCGCAGACTCAAACGAAGCTTGATGACGTCAGCAACCTGTCTGACAGATGTAAATGTTCTAGTAGCTGTGCTTGCAAACTGCCATCGTTAATCTTGCAGAGACGACGAGCTTAAGCGGGGAGTTATTTGGCGTGAGTGAGCAGGAGTAAGTATTCTGATTAATTCGTTTGTATAGTATTTTAAAATGTAACGCCAGTACGCCATATTAAGTTAATTGCCTGCGAGCTTCTCCTCCTGTCTGTACGGTAATGCGACAGAGAGTCGAGTGGTTATGATGCAATCGTTAGCCTATTTTTTACAAAAACTGTTTCTACGGGGCCATAATGTAACATAGAAGGTAATGGAGCCCTTTATACATTGTCGTGTATCTTTAGAAATAAATAATGGACAAACGGAGTCTTTAAACGCCTCAGATGTAAAGTTATTCGCTGTCAAAGTGACGCCAAAATGAATGGGAGTCAATGGGAATGCTAAAGCAAGTGAAGTTCTGCTACAAGATGGCAGCACGCAGCCGACTTCAACTTCCGGTCGACTTCCTTGCCGCCTGGCCACATCATGTGTCATTCACCGGAGAAAAAACTACAATACCACAATACCATGAAGGTAGTTTGGGTTGTTGATTTTTGTCTGGCATTCTCGCTCTAGGTGCATGAATGCACTGAAGACAAATCCTATCTGTGCAAACAGGATGCGCTGAGGTATGCTAATACACATGTTTACAGGCAGATAGGAAAGCCAGTTAAAACGCTCGGAGCAAGCTTTTTGATAAGACGAACATTTCTTGGTCTTACGCCTTCCACAGAATATATAAATACAGATAAATACATTTAGACCACTTAACTTTAATAATTGCTATTGGGTTGTGAATAGGCTTTCAACCAGCATAACAAAAAAATATTTCTGAAGACAATCACCTATTGCACCTTTAAATATAGTTTTCTGTCTCTCATATTCCCCAAGTATCTCAAAGTGGATTCAGAGTCCTCCCTTTTTCTTTCTCTACCTCTTGTTTCACTCCAAATATTTCAGTCAGTCATGACTCTCGTTCTCTCTGCATCTGCAAGCGTTTGTTATCATGAAGGGGAAAGCATGTATATTTCAGGGTTGCTGCCCTGGGGCAGTTGCCACTCTTTCATTTTATGACGTGGGCCATGTGTCAGACAGCTGGTTGGACTGAGGCGTACAAAGCTTAAGTGCTTTACCCTGGGGTGAAGCCTCACAACTGCATCAGGTGCATCAGTCACTATATCACAGTTTTCTCTCTGTGACCTACTCAGATTCACACATTCCAAACCCTCACACCCTCATTCCTTCACTCAGGCTCAGTGCTGCCACAGTTGGCTTAAAGATTTCTCTTGAAATTGCTATATATATATATATATATATATATATATATATATATATATATATATATATATATATATATATATATATATACTTACAGCTAAATTGAATGGTTGGTTAACATTCTGACCTTTAACACTTCAAGTGTTACCACTTTCAAACTGTCACTTCCAGTATTGATACAATGTTATTGTTAATTTCTAGGTTGTTGTTTTTTTCTAAGTGATGTGTCATTTTATATGAGATTTAAGCATTTTGTATTCGAGTTGTCTTCTCCTGTAAAATGTATGACCGATCTTAAAGCTAGCTTTCCTTCTCTCACATGGCTTTGCCAGTCTTCATTAGTTCTCCCTTCACCAGCTTCATTCTCTTTGGCTAACATCCCACCTAAGGATTTGCTTCTCGAAGAACAATCCACCATTTTGGTAGACAGGCATTATCTGTCATAAATATTCAGTTTTCCTCTTCAATGCAGCATTGCTACACACCCAACACAATATGGGTCATGATACAGTATTCTCCTCAATCTCCTCTTAGTGTTCTCATTGAGAAGGGTCTTTTGTGTGTCTCCTTTTATGATGGAGTCCACATCCCATTGGTTCCCTTCCCATTGAGAGCAGCGCTAATGAGGACAATCCTGTTATGGCCCATCACAGCACAAGCAATGAGGGAAAGGTCTTAATCAAGCTGTCCAGACCTCAGAAGCTCTGTTCCAAAACCTAGCATGCTGCTTACTGCTTCTGAAAGAGAGCGAACGTCTGCTCGCACTACTGCAGACACAAGATGAGGATAGACGGTTCTGTGAGATGTAGTTGTCCTCTATGGCTGCTGCAAATTCTTTTGTGTTTCTGGCCATTCATGACCAATGGAAGAGCTCTAGAAACAGGAGTCGGTGCAGATGCCACACTCCTCATGTTAGCACATGTAAGATCTCACCACAGTGGGAGCATGATAGTGACCTGAGACTCACTCTGCCAGGTGAGACTGATTGACAGCTGTGGTTTGAGCGAGGACTGGTGAGGTCATTAGAACCTGGAGGTCTGCCTGTGTGCCCACATGCTTCTGATGTGGTTTCAATAAGGACATGTTAAGCTGTTAAGAACAATAGTGAGGACAGAAAGGTCTTGATGGCAGTCAATGTTCTAATGATGTGCATGGGGCAGCATCTGTCGTTCTGAGATCTAATTGGCTCTATGGTGCCTTCTCTGATGTGATTACAATTTCAGCAAGGTTGATGTATGGGTACGAGTCATTTGCACAAATGAATAGACATCTACCACTGGTAACCTGGAGGCAGACAGGCAGTGTTGTTTTATTAATTATGTAATTGTCTAATTGACATCTTTAAACATTTGAAGCTGGAATGTGTGCATAAAATAATTATTTGTGCTTGCATTAATGGAAGACTTGGCCATTCTGTGTTTGTTTGTATGCTTGTATGTTTTTTCTCAGTGCGCAACATGTTTGGTAAATGTGTGTGAATCTTCTCACTTAAGCATGTTTCTTTACATGGTTTGCTCGCTTTGTCCCTGTTCTCGTTTGATTGAGCATGGGTGTGCTGCATGTTTATTGTGCCATGGCACTGTTCAACATCAATCCGATGCTGGCAAGTTTTTCAACTGGCCCGTGCAACCACAATTACTTTTACATTTCCTTGTGGCCTGAAATCCAACGTTTCAGTGTGTGGTCAGCTGATTTGACCCCTGCTGGGACATTTAATTGAGTCCCAAGTCTCTGAGGAGAAAAATCACACAAGGCCAAACGTGTTGCTGTTTTGCAGGACGAGGGCGCTCAGCCCTTGAATCTGTCATCCAAGCCTAAGGCATCCGAGAGCAAGTCACCCACCTCCCCCGCTTCCCCACAGGTCCCTGCCCTGAAGCTGGGCCCCGGGTCCCTGAAGCACAGCGCCCCCTCCAGCATTGGAGGACCGCCATCCAGACTCAGCTCCATAGGTACCCACACCTCCACAGTTCATTCCAATTCAATAAACACACACAAATCGCAGCATAACCTGCTTAATGTTATTGCATATTGCCCTGAATGTATCTCTCAAGAGCATTTCCTACTCCCTAGATATGTTTTTCTACTGGCACAGACTCTTGTATGAGACAATAATTGACGTTACATTTTTAGGTTTGTAGAATTAAATTTTGCCTGAAGGGCACATTGTCAAACATTTATTAGTCTAAATGGTGGGGGAGAGCTTGTTAAGCAGCTGTGTTTGGAAGCGAACGAGAGGGAGACAGCGGATGGGAAGGTTTAGCAGTGCTTATTTCTGTTGTTTAGAGATGCTGAATAGAGCAACACAAGCTTTCCTGACAGGCACAGAGATTAGACTCTTACACAACTGTTACCACCCACAGCACAAACAACATACATTAATAACACAATAAAGCAATATTTCCCCTCCCCTTGCCTCCCCTCCTCACAACAGTTAGCCATTTCAGACTTCTTCCATGTAATCGCAGTGTTTTTCAACAAATCCTGGGATTTAATAGCAGATTAATGGATTTGCCGCCCAGATGTTTTTTGTTCTGACAAATGGATTAGGAAGTTTTCACTGGAATCCTTTGGAACATGATGCAGTGAGTGGTTCTTTTAGATCATTAAATTTGAGAGTGCCGTATGTCCCATGATTATTCCATCTGATGCACATCTTTAAGGGGTCACAAAGTCTTGTGATATCAAAGATGAATTCAGAGCCCTACTTATTCTGTTTTTAAGTGTATGTGTTTATCTAGATGTATATTAATATTATATCAAAAGACAGATCCCTTTGCACGCCCTTTTCTGTGCTATTTCATCATCTTTCCATCATCCTTGTTCTCCACCTCGTTTATCTGTTTGACCTTGCAAAGTGACATCTGTCCTGAGACTTCCCAGCATCCCCAACCCCATGCGTCCCTTTCTTTTTGTGTCACTGTCACCACAAAAACACAACAGGGGCAGTCAAGGACTATCTCCTCTAAAGCCATGACTCTGCCTTGCTTTTCCTCAGAAGACAAAAAGAAAGTTTCACTCTTCAGGTCACTTTAATGTTAAGCGTGATACACTGTTTATGTTTTGTGTTAGTCATCTCTTCATTAAACAAGTCATTTTTAATGTAAGAAAATCTCATAACCATCTCTCTTTAGTGGGTTCAGTGCTCTCAATTAACACTCCAGACATTTTTTTACCCCCTATTAAATCGACTGTTAGGGAGTGTGCTGGCTCCCGACCTGTGGCCACTTTGGCAGATTCCTGAGATATGACTTAAGAGTTCCCTACTCTGTCATTTCAAATGAAAGCATTTAATCCATCCTATCCAGCATTAGTGACTGGATTAGGGCAGATAAAGACTCATAATCTATCATAGGTCTTTGTTAGCTCTATCCTGGCAAGATAATGCTGCACCACACACATACACTAGCCAACAGATGCGGCTAACGGCTTGGGTGGTTAAGCTGCTGAGAATAATACAAATAATAGCCATGAAAAGATGGTTGGAAACATCTTTGATATGCTCGAAGGCAGATGTTGTAAAATGGGCCAAATTAGGCTGCTTATGGCTTTAATACTCTCTCTCTCTTTTTTTTTTTTTTTTTTTTTAGATTTCCATGAGCTTTGGTCAGAATAAAAGCCCACAGAATAGCAGACAGAGAGAAAGAGGGAGAGACTGCATTTATATATCTGGGATATAAGACAAATTGCACATTTTAACAAACCTCTTAGTGAAAATCACCAGTTTTCAACTGGATCTCTTATCTTTTAGTTGTGTGTGAGAGTATTGCTCTTTTCCAAAACCTAGTAAGCTGCCAACATAGGCAACATTTTAAAGCAAAGGCTATCTCAAAAGGTAGGCATCTTAATTATACAGCCTGGAGTCAGGAATCTGTTAACATTTTCTGCTTTAAATAAAAATTCTGATTTTATGTTTAGCGTTCCCACATCATCATATTATATTTACAGACATTAGGCTACTTAACCACTGATCTTCAACCAGTTTTCATTATTCTAGCACTCCATGTTTAAAGGAAAACAAATCTCTTAAAAATCTGTTTTCTATGAGTGAATGTTAAGAGCTGGTTGTGAGAGAGCCAAGCTGAGTCACAGAGCTGGCAGTCAAATGGTCAGTGTGTGTATGGTAGGTGACCTCAGGAGAGCCAGCAGTGTTTTAGTATTGGGTGGCTTCACTTTAATTCCTTATGTTGAAATCAAATACATTTATTTCAATTAGTTTTGACTAGTTTGATTCAAATGGCAAATGCCACATTTTTCCTTTTACAAATATGAACAGCAATGTGTTAAAAATCAAACACTGAAATTGAAATTACCATGAAATTATTATGCTCATTGTAAAATTGGTTACAGGAATGGAAATTGACGATTTGGTAAATGCAAGAACCATTTGAAAATTTCTGCTTTATAGGGATGTAACGATTAACCATGAGCCGGTTGAAAATTAACTCAAATATGTGCCAATTCAAATCGGTTAAGATGCAAAACAAAATCGTGATACAATTGGAGTAGAAATTTAGATTAATGCATCTCTGAGGGGAACCAACTGTCTTTTACGTGGTATTTTCTTTCATCTTGCCTCTGAAAAAAGCATATTAAAGTAGTGTACATTAGCACAGCTCTGCTTTGTTTATAGTGGTAACCAAGGAAATGCTGTATCGCTGCTGTTCTATAAGCGCCACCTGCTGTCAGAGAGTGAATCTGCGTCTCATTCAGTCTGCGTTTTCGTTCAGATATGTTTTATGGAGCATAGTTTCACAAAAGTCAGACCATTCTGTTTTTGCTTAAAATTTCGAAATTATACAGTCTAATTTAAATTAAAAACTACTCATGCTACATGTATGCTGCATCTTTATTTGAATCATGATTAAAATCTTTTGTTTGATTTGGCACCAGTTTAAAATTTTCAATTTAGTTTTGTTATTTCAATTTCACAAAGAGACGTGCAGCAATAGCTTAATAAAACAACATACTGAATAATGTATTAAATCTAATCTATTTTGTTTAAAAAATTGTTGAAAAATCAAAAAGTGAAATCAAAATCATTAATCGATTCGTGAGTTGAGTGAATCGTTACATCCCTACTGCTTTACATAAAGACATTTATGCTTTACCTGTCTGATCTCTTACAGTCTATTGTCTTATTCCAGTGCTCTGTCTTACTCATACCTGTCATGCTTTCAGACCTGCTGTCGTCCATAACCTCCGGCGGCTACCTGAATGACCACGAGGCTGTGACCAAAGCTTTCCAGGAGGCCCGACAGATGAAGGAGCAGCTAAAGAGAGAACAGCAGGTTCTGGACGCCAAAGTAGCGGCAGTCAACAGCCTGAGCCTCAACAACGGTCGATCAGAAAAGGTTCGATTAACTCAGGTCTTGCATTTACAGATTCACTCGTTCTAAATTTGTGAAAGAAAAAAAGTCTGCAGATCTCATCCTCACCAATGAAGTGAAGTTTAAAACAGGCAAAACAACACAAACAGAAGCGTTAATTACAACAGAATGTGTAATAAAGCAATTTCCCAAAAGCTGTTCTTGTGAGGAGGAGCAGTGGAGGTGACTAAGATCTGAAAGCTCTTTTGTTGTACACAATGGTCGTGTCTGAGAGGCAGGCTGAGGGCAGGCAGGGCGCAGTGAACGGGACACTAATTTTAATGGCGTAGCTGATGCTAATGTGAAGTGACTGGAGGGACTCCAGCTGGTCCACGAGCCACAGCACAGGAAATGCCTTCGACCACAGATAATAAAACACACTCATTTTCCAAGGAATTTGCATACAAGCATTGAATTATGGACAGTTTTGCCTCATCCATCTCTAATGGCGAGATTGTGCACATCAGCAAAAGGAAGACGCTTGTATATACACAAGGTTTTTTTTTTTTTCTTCTCTCGACCAGGCTTAGTGGCTGTGCTGATTGCTACTAGGTAAATGAAGGTGCATTAGGAATAATCTCCCAAACACTCTATCCTTATTATGATTGACCACAGATATGCTGCACTTTACCCTGACCATAGCTTTACACCCTTACACACACCGCCTTCCACACTGCACTTGTGCACACGTTTAGAGTACAAAGGGGTTATTTTTTTCTGCCGTGATTATTTATTTTTTACATTTTTATTAAAAAAATGTAACGCATCATGATGTGGGGTTAGTCTGGAGTGCACACACACACACACGTACGCATGCGCCGTTTTCTCCTTCTCCTCTTTCTCCGTCTGTCGTTGCTAAGCATCCATCAGCTGCGATCTCCGTTACAACAAGGAAATTTCAGTAATGGATCTCCACCACCGAAAAACCCTTGCTGTAACTCTGCTACAAGATTTATTTTAAAGAGTAAAAAAACACTGCAATGTTTGGGTGCACCCCATTTTTCAAAAACAACGGGAAATTTCACCCCGAAGGAAGCTGATTGATTTGGTTCTTGTCACATGACCTGCTGCACTTGAGTTATTCTGAAAAGCCGAGATGTTTTTAACTAGATGCGGTGCAGACGGGCCTAGAAAAAATGAGCGCGTCGCACCGCGTCTCTTCCGTTATGAGTGTGCATACCGCATTTGAAATAACCAACTTGAGCACAAAAAAAAGACGTGATATGTGAATGGCCCCTTCATTGGTCAAAATGTTTACTTTCAGTTAACGGTTAAACGGTCAATATGAGCATCCCTAATTGGCATATAAACATAATATACAAAATTAATTAATTTTAAGCCACACAAAGTCAATATGTTGGTATTTCTTGCTCTGAATCTGCCATAAAATAATATAAATGTTTATTGATCTTTGAAAAGGTGTACCTGCGGTATTATACCATTATCATTATATTAGTTGAAACTGGTCTAAGAACAACAATATTATGAAAGTGAAAAAGTGAAAGTGAAAGTCGTGAAATTTGCCAAGTATGGTTACCCATACTCTGAATTGGTGCTCTGCATTTAACCCATCCAACTGCACACACACAGTAGTGAGAAGTGAACACACACACACACACACACAATTATTTATAAATAATTATTTATATATATAAATGATATAATTATCGTTTATTGTGATAATTTCTAGTAAAATGTATAGTCCTGCAAAATTTGTTATTGTGACAGCCCTACCCTTGTGTGTCACACAATGGATTGTGGGAGAAAATCAATCGTCTATGAGATGGAGTTTTACCATTAATCCAAACCAGGTTTAGCTGGTTAGCACGGCCCAGTTAGCCTCTGCTGGTACAAGTTGTGACTACACCTGCTTAAAAGCATCTTTCTCAATTAACGCCCATTCAAATTTAGCTATGTATTCTGACAAAATATAATTTGTTCAAGTAGATGTTTTAACAGTAATTGTTTTTCAGGGCTCTTAAAAAAAACAAATATACTTGCAATTAAGAGGGATAGGAGTGTTAATGGATAGCTTTTGCCAGATATTACAGACCTTCTTGTATATAAAGCCTAAGTTTTCGTATTGTCACATTATCAAACCTGATCATCCCTCTGTTTCTCTCTCTCTTTGTCTCTCTTGGGAGAGATTCTCTCTCCATTACATATTCATTTAAACCCCACTCACTAACTCAGTCTGAACAATTAAATCTCGATGGCTGTGAAATGGTGTAATGCATTTCATTACAGAGTCGCATAAGGCCCAGGTCACTCTCTAATGGTGAGGACTCTGTCTGTGAGTGTGTTTTAAACGTAGGATGGAGTCTAATTGACTAATTAAGCCCCAGATGCAGCTCCAGGGGTGGGGGGGGGGCATGTTTAGAGAGAGCAGGGGTGTTGTTGAAATATGCAGCCCAGCTACATTAGCCATGTAAATGCATAGTAAATCTCTTTTTATTGGGTGTAATAAATGCCCAGGAGGCTGTGCAGTCCAGCCCCACTCTCATCTCTGGAGCACTTGCACTCTGTAATGCACTGACCTTAAGGAAACAGAGATCGAATGAGTAAAAGGAGGAGAGAATAAGTGTGAACAGATTGCAGGTGGCTTCCAGGCTACTTGTTTTTGATGGATAAACATTAATTCATGTTTTCATTAATTTTATTTTTCTATGCACTTGATTTATCAGTTCATTCGTGTTTATCGTAACAAATCTGTTGATTTGTCAATTATGAATCTAACTGGATTGGTTGTATTTTATGTGTGTACAGGATAAAGCCGCTCTTGAAAGCCTGAGCCAACAGTTAAAACAGTCTGAAGAGAGCAAGTTTACTCATGCAATGATGGACTTTGGTATCAGTGGCGATTCAGATGGTAAGATACTCTTTTACAGCCCATCATAAACTTCTCTCTCAATTGATTTTATTGTGTAATCAAAAAAGTTCGGTTTAAAGTCGCATGAAGTAAAGGTTTATTTTCTTTTTATTGATCTTACTTTGAACAACTCATCCATGCATATTATTTATTTATATTTTGACCTTGTTTATTTTAAATCATAAATACCACACCATTTCTTGGATAAAACCAGTCTTAATTTTTTGTTAAATAAGTTTTCGATTTGTGCTTTTATTTTCGTTTTTGGAAAATCTGTTTTACTCGGATGTATGTCATAATATGAAATAAAATATTGAAAAGACTTTAACATTACCCATGGCATAGCCATAAACATTAACCATGGCATAGACCTGATTTACTTACCTATAATCTTCTTTGTTTCCACCTTTTTTTTTTTTGGATAAGAATTTTGACTGCCAACTCGCTTTTAATCTTGCTCGATTCCATTTTTTCATGATCCAATGTATTCTCAGTAAATAAAATTACATCCAACTCTACATTTCCGTCTTATTTTGTGTGTACTGTACATATGAGTATGTTTATCCCCACAATAACAGTGACTCCCTGCCTTTCCTTCTTCAGGAAGCCCGAGTGTGTCAGACTCACGAATCTTCCGAGATGCTCGAGGGCGTGGCAGCAGCGAACCGCACATCAAGCGGCCCATGAATGCCTTTATGGTCTGGGCTAAAGACGAGAGGAGGAAGATCCTTCAGGCCTTCCCTGACATGCATAACTCAAACATCAGCAAGATCCTCGGTAAGAGAGAGAATAGTCAGAGACAGCGCTAGTAAATCTGTCCAACCACTTATCTTACCAATTCAGGTTTACTAGCTTCATCTCTTGTTTCCATCTGTGTAGTTCTTGACTCAAGACTTTTGATAGATTTATATTCCATCCAGCTTTGATTCGCCACACTCTGTATCCCCTAATTGGCTGAGATTTGTGGGTACATTAAATATGGGCGGAGCTTGAAGGCTGGCTCCTTCGGGAAAAACTATGCAGCCTGCCACAGAGAATCCCCTCTGTACTTCCTCTCCAACACACACACACAACCCTTTCCCGCACTGCATTGTATAACCACAGCCTAATGAATCGCTCTAGAGGGCCGACTCCAACAATGATGATATAATTCATTATGCATTAAACCAGCTCTCCAGTCTGTCTGACATTTTCTCCAGACCTCTGGGATTGTGTTTGACATTTTAAAGAGCTCCTAAGCGTTTTATAACGCTGGAAAATCTGGTTTTAATAAGGCCCTGCTCACTCAATTGTTAACAGGAGTTTCCCCTTTCCAGTGCTGGGTGCATGTCAGGGCCAGTGGAGACAGCTTTTTCCCATTAAACATACAGTAGGACTGTGTAAATTCAACACAGACTCGCATATACACACACGTAAAACACTGAACACACATTTGCTGGAGTTTCTGGGACCGTGATGTATGTACACATTTGTATGTGTGTTCACACAGGCCTGTGTATGCCTGTTGAGCTCTGATAATTAGACGGAGTGTGTTAGTGGCCCACTTAACCCACTGTCACCTGGAATAATGTTAAACGTCACCGGTGTATGTGTGTGTGTGTGTGTGTTTTGGAGGGCAGAGAGCACACTCTATCCTTCAGTTTGACATCAGCTCCACTCAAAGGTACTCATTAGACCAAACAAAAACCCTCTCTTAGTGCAAAGTGCCAGTTCTGAGGCTAACGATAGGCAGTTAAAAGCCGTACTGAGCAAGCAAGAGTGTATCAGAGATGTGCAAAATTGCATATTTAAAAAATCGAATAGTCACTGGGTTGCCTGAGCGATTAGTCGTTTAATCTATCTTAAGAGAAGCCCTGTATAATTAGTCTGGGTTTGAGTTCATCTGACACCAATCTGCCATGTTTTTCCTAAATGTTTATGGCTGTAGCAGCTATCCCTGTCATTCTGTCTGAATCACAAGAGTGCATGCATGATGTATGTGTTTGTCCTCTAACATCTTGTTGTTCCTGCAGGTTCTCGTTGGAAGTCCATGACAAACCTGGAAAAGCAGCCATACTATGAAGAACAGGCCCGTCTTAGTAAGCAACACCTAGAGAAATACCCAGACTACAAATACAAACCGCGGCCCAAACGCACCTGCCTAGTGGACGGAAAAAAACTGCGCATTGGAGAATATAAGGCCATCATGCGCAACCGCAGACAGGAAATACGCCAGTACTTCACCGTAGGGTAAGTTTCGTTATATAACACCTTCCAGTAAGTTATTATTTTAAAGTCAACATCAAATTGACCATGTTGAAATTCATAATACACATTCCTTTTCTTACTCTTAAGATCAATCAGTGCATTCATGAACAGTGCACATTATAATAATTCTCTCCACCTTTGCAAAGCCCTCTTAATTTTCCAACCCTTCCCTTTTTCACTATCTAGTTCCCAATATATCAGATGAAGATCCCACCCCCCCATGTGTTTGTTTTTTGTGTTAAATGTCCAATTTCACACAGTAATGTCCCATTATATAAGTTAAATAGGTTGCCATTTCAGGTTGATTTTCAGTTTTGCTAACATTTTTAACACACAGTTGTATCCAAGTAATATGTATAGAACCAATCACTGACTAACAACCCAAGCTGCCTGTTTGTAAAGTGTACATTTTTAGGAAACAACAATCTGAAGAATGTTTTCTCCCAGGCCCTGCTAACAGATTGTGTGTTTGTTGTACTACAGGCAGCAGGCCCAATTGCCCTTGTCCTCAGCAGGCGTTGTGTACTCGGGTGGGCTCTCTATGGCAGGAATGCCCTCTCCACAGATGCCCTCTGAGCACTCAAGCATGTCTAGTAGCCCCGAACCAATCCCACCCACCAGCCAGCCCTCTTACCTCACACACAAGGGGGATGGGCCTCGTGTGAAGGAGGAGCAGCTACGAATGAACGATGGCAATGGTGACGCCTACGATGACTTTGATTACGAAGACGATGATGGGGACTATGGCAGTGACAGTGAGAATCACATTACTCAGTAAACCTGCCAATCACAGCCATCTCACCAGTCACCTGGCATCTCACGCAAGCAAACTTCATAACTGCCCCCCATACACTGTCCAATCAGGACTCCTCCAGAGCCAAGCCCAATATACACAGCAAAGCACAGGTCCTGTCAATCAAAGCGACTGTTACATCAAAAGGAGAGTCTTGTAAAGGAAGTGAAACTCTTGCCTTGACTCCCACTGAGCGAACGTACCACGGCAGGTTCACATTGAATCACGAGTAAGCTACGACGACATAGGAAAAATGACCCTTAACCAGTTTGTTATGGAGACATTTATTACTAAGGACCTGTCCTAGACACTTTAAAACGGTGGACCTGTTTGTTTCTAAAGAGACACTTTTAAACTGCTTTTTTTCTTGGTTCGATAATATTCTCACTCAGGTACACAGTGCCAACAAGTGGCTTGTGAATGTGATTTTGTTGTTTTGTGCTACAGTTTTAATAGAGAAAAAAGACTTATTTTCCTCTTCACCCTAAAGCACCTGACAGGAGTAAAATGACAAACATTTCCTATTTTTTTTCTCTTCGGTGTGCTATTAGCTGAATCGCTTTCTTTCATCTTCACGCTCATGTTCTCTCACTCAAAGATGTCTTTTCTGTTGGAAGAAAGGATGGAAGGGAAGATTTGCGTCCCTTCACTCAGGAGTTCAGACACTGCTGGATGACAGACAATCCCTCCTTCCTCACATCTTTTCCACTTGACACGTTTATACTGTTCCTTTCTCCAACACTCCTCAGTGGGAACTTAGGATGTTGACGTCTCTCTCAGGTCTGGAGACCAACTTTACGAGATAGCACAAACTTTGTGTTTGGTTTAACAGCTGACAATGGCAATGGTTATCGCGGAGAGTGACGCCTCGAGCAGAATTATTGTACGCGTGCACATTTCTTTATTTGAGTGTGTGAATGAATGCGCCTTTTTCTAGGCTTTAAGTTAATTTTTATTACATGTAGACGGTTGATGTGCTGGTCATGTGAACATTTATGAAAGAAAACACAGTCATATTCAGTACGTACGACTCATGCTAGCAGCCAGATCCATGCAGAAGCAAGTCAAACATTTTAAAAAATAACACTGCATTTATGCATTCCTTTTTAGTTTTTGTCTTAATTTTAAATTATTTTATCCTATAATTTTTTTCCGGTCATTCTCATTGTCTCCTTGAACATCTTGTTTTTGCCATCGCTGGGTGCAGGGAACATTTGAACCTCATTCTGAAAAGAGGAGAGACAGAGAGAAAAGCTCTCTGTGCTTGAATGGCGTATTGAAGGAGGAGAATAGAGTTCCCACAAGCCCCAGTGTTCAGCACTCTGTTTGCAAAGGACTGCTCTGAGAGAAACCAGGAATCTGGTTCAAGGCAAGCACGAGTGTGCGTTTCAATCAGTGCCCCTTAATATATCTCACATCTATACTCCTCTAAAGGGGTTTGTGTTTGGTCTCTCTCTTCTTTATTTCCCCCATATTTTTTCCATCTATCACTCAGTTTATCAGCGCAGAGGAGTCTCTGAGCCGTGCCATCAGTCATCCGCTCTGACTGACCCACTCCATCTTACTGCACCTGTCTGGCTGCTGTTGGCACGGCAACAGAGTTTGATTGACGGCTGCCCTAACTGTAACTACTCTGCCAGCCTCTCTCTTGCCTGGTGTGGGCATAAGCGAGACACACAAACTATTAGGTGAACAGCAGCCAGACTCCAGCCATTAATATGCGTTTTTTCCCCCTGTACATCTACCCAAAAGCCGTCCATTCACAATACATATCAAATTATATATTCAGAATGCAAACGTATAACATATTTGAATTTTCTGGCCTACTTGAGATTTTTTTCTGACGATAAATGTTAAAGGTACTCTGATGCCTGTAGCACTAGCAAAGTGATGACCAAACGCATTTTGCGTGTTCGTCTTTGTCTAGTTTATTCGGTTCGACGAGGTCCCGTCTTATGTTTGTATTTGTGTTTTGCCTCCATGTCAACGTCACTCTGCTGTTGAGGTTGGGAGGAGCCATTTCAGACTCTGCATGTTAATGTTTTAGTTTGTATTTGCAAATACTGTATTTTATTTTGTTAAAACTGCCTCTAGTGTAATAATATTATTAACAATAATTATAAGAATAGGCAGCATTTCCTAAGTTTAGTAAGTTATGTACAGTATAATTTATTATTTTCCACCAGTTGGACTTTTTTTTTATGATCATATTGAAATTGCGCTTGATAAAGCATTATATTTAGCTGGGTAGGTATTTAGATTTAATTATGTTCAATATTCTTTTTTTTTTCTTTCTTTTTTTTTCTTGTTTTTTTGTTGATTAATCCTGTTCTGACGCTGGTTTATAAAGTGGTCACGGTGAACTGCTGATATGAAGGAAAAGAGACATTTCTCTTTTTTTTATTATTTTCATTTTCTCCTCCGTGCATCATTCATGAACTCCAAACACATTTCTTAAAGCACTAGGACTCTGGACATTCGGAGACAAACATAAGAAGAACATAATATTTTTATTTGTAATGGTTTATGTATAATGTGAAGTTTCCTATCTGTTAATTCTCCTTTTCTTTTACTGAAGATAAAGAAAACAGCTATATTATACACGATTGTTATTGAACAGAAAGAGCGTGGCTCTTGTTTACTGATTTTTGTCAATCCTCTCGCTTACATTTCATTGGAACATCACTGGTTTAGATGAATGCATTGTTTTACCTATTGTGTCAAATTACAGTACAGTTATAGTGCACAACACCTAAATCTTAAAAGGATAGTTCACCCCAAAAATGTAACTGACAAAACCTAAAGTGCAGCATGGACATTCTGCTAAACATCTATGCTTCCCAGAAGAAAAAAAGTAAAACGGGTTTTGAAAGATAGCAGCTGGTAACCAATTCCTTTTAAACAGAAGACATGAACTTTCTGAAATGATCAAACTGTCTGATTCAGTGAAGCTCCAGTGAATGCCCATATCAGATGTTTTTATCTCTTGAATTGTTTTAGCTCCACACACCGTTTCCCTCTGTCAATCAAGCTTACAGTAGTGACATCACAATCACACTTTGTCAGATAATGAAAGTCACAATCACAGAATAGCCACCATCTGATGTGACCATGCTTTCAAATCTATTAATTCCCACAATCATATAATTTGATAGGGACACGTATGCTGGAGGAAGGACTGGCTTGTCAACTAATCTGTCTGCATGGTAACCTCATGGTCTTTAGAACACATACTCTGATGATGATGATGGCCTGTATTATGAACAATAATTGATAAGACAATCAAAGTCATGTGTGGAGCTCAAAACAATATTAAAAGACATCAAACAAAAAGTACTTAGAAACTTATCTTACCATCTCAACTTGAAAATCGAGAAAGATAATTATGTAAATACAGCATAGAGTTATAGATTTATATTTTGTTCATAACAGTGTAATATAAGTTGTATATTTCTTTCTCTTTTATTGATGTTATTCATGCCACAATAAAAGCAAGAGTTACTGTACTCTTATGGGAAAAAAAAAAGAAAAAAAAAGCAAGCTGTGGGTTACCACAATCTGTTCTAAGTTGACGTTTTTCAGTATTACTGCCAGTCAAGGCTCAAATAAAAACAGCGACGTGTTCTGTATCTCTACTGTGTGTCTGTGGCTCCTTTTTCTGCCCTACTGCAACTCACCAACTCCATAATTAAACTCTAGCAGTCCAGAACTGCCAAAAAGCACCACACTGCACACTAAATACTATCTGTCTACTGTTATGCGCCAACACATGAAGCAATTACAAGATTTGGCCAAACAAAGGGAATTCCCAGTGCTGAACGTCACTGTATGTGTCTGGAATGATGTACAGTACGTCACACCGGACAGTAGGACACCTGCTGAGGTTACAAATATTTGGAGAAGAATGTTCATGAATTACAGTTTTAACAAATCTTAAAGGTTTGTCTTGATTGCGCCCCCTCAAGTAGATGGTCCAAGATGTTTTAAAATTAGATATGTCAAACAAAACTTTCTAAACCACACATTTCGATTAGTGACACAAATAAAAAAAAACTGCCCAGTGTTATCAAACAATTACAGCCCCCAAAGCAATATAAACACCACTTTTCTGTGCACATAGAATACGTCTGAATTAGATTTTAGTCAAAAATAACAAGGCTATGTTTTTGCCCTCAAAGGCGCACAGCAGTATTATAACCAAAGTAAAAATCTCATTCATATATATATATATATATATATATATATATATATATATATATATCTTGATTATATTGATAATTAAGACCATCAAAGTTAAGCAATTGTACACATCTGCTTTGTTCATTAAAAAGTGAAGTACTACATTTCCCACAATCCTTAAACAAGCTCTAACAAAGTAGTTGCTGTTAATATGGAAATGGTAGCAAGCACTGTGAGTGGCATGATCCAAGTCACCCTTGCATTTTTGTACATACTTGAATAATGTCCAATAAACTTTTGAATGTTATATTGTACACTTTGTTTATATAGTTCACTCCCTTTTAAAAAGGAGACAGTTGCGTACCTTTGACTTTTTTCCAATTTTCAAATACTTTTTTAATGTTTCAAATCAAGCCTTGTTATGTTGTGACTGTTTGACTTGGTTTCAAGGCTTATAACGTTTGTCTGAAATGTCTGAAATGCCTCTGGAGAAAATAAATAAAATACTCCAGAAACCAAGGCTGACTAAAAAGACACACCTAATTTGGTAGCAGTGCACGCAATTTTTCCACCAATCAGAAAGCCAGATGTGGAGAGCACAATGGATCACATCCAATCAAACGGCTGATCTAATTAACCACAACAAGCATGGTGGAATGGAAACAACAGAAAGGAAATGAAGGTAAGGTTATTTTTTGAAAATCACAAGATTTGCATAATGAAATGTGATAGTTGTGTTAATGTCAATACTTTTCTAAAAGCTGCAGGGTTCAGTGCTCTTGTCTTTTTTTTCTGGCCCTGTAATGTGTTTCCTCTCCGGTGGGTTTGCGCTGCTGTCTTGAGTGTTTGTCTGAGAGGGAGTTAAGTACTCCAAATTTTCGTTTAAATGCAGTGGAAAGTGGGCTAGAAAATTGAGTCTTTAAGTCTTTAAATGAAGTAGCGTAGCTCAAGGCACTGTAAATATTTGATTCTTTTGCCTGTAGCTAATACTGAATAGAGTGTTTTGTAAGAGAGTGTGTTTGTGCATTTCTGCTCAGTCTGAGGCTAAGTACAGAAAAGAAACATCTGATTCCTCGAATTATCTTTCCTGCTGTCTGTATTGCGGTCTCTGCTGAGTGTTGAATGAAAAAAGGGGGGCAAGATGTTTTCACGAGGCAACAGCATCATCTGAGGGAAGCAATTAGCATAATTCAGAGTGTGTATTTACTGTTTTTACATGTTTGTAAGCTCATGCTAGCTTATGTATTTTTTACAGTTACCATGTCTGTATGCATGATGCATATGTCTGAGTGTGTGTGTGTGTGTGTGTGTGTGTGTGAGAGAGAGAGTTCCAGAGAGCTTCTGTGACAGCTCAGTGAAATGTGCAGATTTGAAGCGTGGGTGTTTGGAGATTGAGTGAAAACGATGTCACATTAATGATTTAAAGTAGGTAATAGGATGTGATGTGCCTCCAGAGCCACCAGCTAAGCTGAGTTTAAGACACTCCGCTAATGTATTCATGAAGAGGGGGGGATTAGAGAGTACTCAGAACTCCAACACACACACAGTCACACACACATTACCAGTGACAGACAAATGTGTATGCATACGACACCTTAGCGCGACCAAAGCCAAACGCATCTGCACTTGCACTACAAAGGCAAAATGTTAACACGCATGCCATTCAACATCACAGGGGCCAAATACATGCGGCTGCCACCAGAGCCAATGTCAGACAACAGGTTAAGCACTAAATATAAACCTAACCAAACAGAATTATCAACCACCCAACACTTAGAACTTTAAACATCCACAAGATATTACAAAAGCCTAAACAAATAAAAAAAATTATATGCATTTAAAAGTTTAGGAGTCAGTTATTTTTATATATATATTTTTGAGAGCGGTCTTTTATGCTCATCGAGGCTGCATTTGTTTGATCGAACGTATAGTAAAAGCAGTAATACAGTGAAATATGATTAAATGTAAAACAACTGTTCTCTACCTTGAAATATATTAAAATTTAATTTATTCCTGTTATGACAAAGCTGAATTTTCAGGAACTATTCCTATAGCCCTCAATGTCACATGATCCTTCAGAAATCATGCTCATATACGGATAAGGTGCTCGAGAAACACTTCTTATTATCAACGTTCAAAACAGTTGTGCTGCTTAATATTTTTGTGAAAACCATGATACATTCAGGATTAATGAATAGAAAAATTCATTAAAGTTAATCTTGTGTGACATTATACATTTATTTTCTGTCATTTTTGCAAAAGTATTTGTTGTCTATACATAATCAGATTTTAAACCTGGATGTGGGCTACTCTCTTTAGTTTCACCTTTAAAGGTGCAAAGTCTTTTCTGACACAAGGTGCTTCATGCAAAAGTAATAGCTTTCAGTTAACAATGTCACTGTAGAAATTGCCTTTCACAGGAAGCACAGATGCATTTATTCTGTGAGCAAAGACGTTTCAAATTCTCTCATCATTTACTCAGCCTTACATAACTCCAGACCTGGATGGTGTTATATCTTCTTTTTTATTATTATTATTATTGCTTAAAGACTAAAACAGTTTTAATAATAAAAAAAATGGTGTGGTCTGGGGATGTTCTAGACCTGCAAACACAGCTGTAGATGATTTATTCTGCTGTTTAGCTTCAGTTTAGCAGTGAGTGAGAGACAGGCATGGCATTGAGAGGAACAGCACAGCCTAAGGCTTCTGTCCAATCAGTTCTGACACATATTTCCCCTTACAGACGACACATTACATTTGTTCTCATTCAGTGACTTCATCAAAAGCTGGCCTTCAATGTTCATTCATATGAAATCATATTATTTTGTCTCTGAAAGACGTCTGCCTGTCTTGCATCTCTCTTGTGTATTTGACAGTGAAATTAAACATTTAAGAGGAAAAAATGTATCAATATATTGCACCTGTGTATTAAGTCTTAAAGTTACAGCAGTCTAATATCACTTGTTGTTTATGTCCTATAATGTTAATCAAACAAAACATGATGCTTGACTGTGCTTAAAGGGATAGTTCACCCAAAAATGAAAATTATGTGATTAATGACTAGCCCTCATGTCGTTCCAAACCCGTGAGACCTCCTTTCATCTTCAGAACACAGTTTAAGATATTTTAGATTTAGTCCGAGAGCTTTCTGTCCCTCCATTGAAGCTGTGTGTACGGTCTACTGTCCATGTCCAAAAAGGTAAGAAAAACATCTTCAAATTAGTCCATGTGACATCAGAGGGTCAGTTTGAATTTGAATTTTTTTTTAAAGCATCGAAAATACATTTTGGTCCAAAAATAGTAAAAACTACGACTTTATTCAGCATTGTCTTCTCTTCCGGGTCTGTTGTGAGTACGTTCACTACAGTTTAGTGATATCCGGTTCACGAATGAATCACTCGATGTAACTGGATCTTTTTGAACCAGTTCACTAAATCGAACTAAATCGTTTTAAACGGTCCGCGTCTCCAATACGCATTAATCCACAAATGACTTAAGCTGTTAACTTTTTAATGTGGCTGACACTCCCTCTGAGTTAACGAGTCAATCTTTCCTTCAATATCTGGCTTGGCTCAGTGTTCATCTTCAGTTCTCTCTTCACAGCAGTTCAGTCAGTGTACTGTTTGAGTAAATGAATTACTCCGGGATATTGGTTTGTTTGAACTCAGAGGGAGTGTCAGCCACATTAAAAAAGCCAGCAATGCGCCTGAACACACCTCTTTTTTTAGACCAGCCTGCCTGCCCCATAGACCAACTCAAACCTGGTCTAAAGTCTAAAGCCAATGGCGCAATATTTTTTTGTTATTTAAAGAGCACGTTGGTAGAAAATGCGCCTCTGGGCGGGTCCACAGTGCGCGTTGACTTTGCTTATTACACACAGAAATGCGCATCACACAAACATGCCAAATATTAAAATCAAAAGGATTACAGGGTAAAAGAATATTGTGTAGGCTACATAAATATAAAAATGTAATGATTACATCATGCTATTTTTATCCAGCATGATTGCGTGTTCTCTGTGTGACTGTCGTACCATGTGAATTGAATGCTTTAAACTTTAAACTCGTGATTTCAAATTATGCTGCACTTTATGCATTTGCATTCATGTCATTTTCTCTGTGTGCTGTATGTAAAATGAGTGTTACCTTTGCTTTATTTAAAAAACATGATTCCCAATGAACACAAACTTCCCAGAATACTGAGTGCCCTAAGTGCATTACAGTGTTTACTTCCTTTTTAATTACGTTTTCATTAAATATTTATTTGTGAAAAATACTCTAAAGTAATAAATCTAAAGTATAAGTGTGTTTATTTGGCACATTTATTTTTTAATCCATTGTCAAATGATTTCAAATTTCTTGAATATTAATAATAATAACAATAATAATAATAATAATAATATATCTGCTTTATATCGGCTATCGGCCACCCTGCTTTTCAAGATAAAATCATCATCAACTGTCAAAAAAACTATTAATGTCTATTAACTGTAGACCACTATTAATGATTAATATTGACAGCTTGCAGTAAAAATGGGAACTGCAGTCCACATTCAATATATTGGAGAGCACTTTTTCTAAATATGTGCATAACTATTTTGGTATTTTTATATTTTAGTAGACAAACAATTTCATACAGCACCTTTAACTTTTGTTTATTCAATGAGTATTATTGTACATTTAATTCATAGAGTGACGAATCTGATTTTTCAATTTCTGTTTGTTTGATTGTTACCGTGTCTTCCATAAACTTGAGAACTTTTTATTTATATTAGTTAGCCTAGTGTTACTTTTTGCTGTATTATTAAATTTAGTATAGATAATTGTCCAATTTAAATTAAACAATTCCACACGTTATGCTGCAAGTCAAATGTTTGGCTAAACAAACCTACATGAGCTCAGAGTTACAAACTCTTTTGTGGTGTTGATTCTGTTTATTCATGCGTCATTATTAGCACTGATATGATCAAAACACCACTGCAATTTCAGCAGTTTTAAAAGTTTTGGATCCAGCGCTTAACATTTTGTACCGCCACTGACTGTGTTTGTGCTTTATCTGGAGAACAGCTTGACGAAGCGGTATGTGAAGAGACCGCTTGCACCCGCTGGCCTCCATTTGTAATTTATCAAATTGATTTTTGAAGCATTTTTCTCCAGCCATTAACACCCGAATCCACACATGCTAATATTATGCTAATAGTATGTTAATTGAGAGGGGAGCTGCTAAGCAGGCCTGCTGTCAGAAGCTCTTGTGAAAACTGGGTGGGGTCACTCGCAAGCTGCAAAACGAGCCGCAACACAAATAAACAAATCTCTAAAAGCTTACAGGAGCAGCGCTGCATGTTAACGCACAAAGGAGGGGGGGCAGTCAGCCACTCATCAGAATAAACAAATGTGTGATTAAAAGTGAGGCTGCAGTCCTGGATATCATTCATCAATGTCACTGGATAAGAGGTGATTCACACAGAACATGACAAAAGACACATGACAAAAAAACGCTAGGTATAGAGATGAATTTTTAAAGTTGAACTACTTTTAATTTGAGTAACCAATAAAAATGGTGTAAAACTAAACAACAAAACTACAAACACGGCTGACATGTGAAACAACAGATAAAGAGGTTTAAATAAAGGGGTTTGATTGATTAGTAATAAATACCATTACCTTAACTTAAAGCTGCAGTCGGTAACTTTTGACGCTCTAGCGGTTAATAAACAGAACTGCTTGCGTCTTGCGGAAGAACATTGTAGCCGGAACTACTACTCTCTGTTTATGTCTATGAAGAATCACAAAGGTACTGGGTTACTCCGCTGCGGTGCCCCCGAAGCAATCTAAAATAGTCCGAATATAAACACTTATTATAGGTGTACCCTTATGATTCAGGACAAGCCAAAAACACGGTTTGGAAAATGGATTCATGGTGTACTCGCTTATTATATAAATTTTTCTACATTTTGAACACAAACAAAGTTACGGACCGCAGCTCTGATTGGTTGTTTCTTACCGGGAGCGGATAAATTTCTGCAAATGGCAATAGGACCACTGGGAGGAGCCAGAGGAGCTTGATTTTTTCACAGATTATCTGTCTCATATTCTACTGTCAGGACATAATGACAGGTTTAACAAATATGTAAAAAATATATTTTTACAAAAGTTACCTACTGCAGCTTTAACCTTATGAAAAATATTTATTCATCTGCTACAGCATTATGAACTTTTAAAGACATGTTTGGCCATTAACTTTTAAATGCATCATTATGCAGAAACATGAGGAGCGTCTTTCCCGTGAAAGTCCCACGAATGGCACATCATGCTTCTTTTCTCTCCAGGCTTTTAGTGTAAATTAAGCTAACTGAAATGTGTAGTGTGTGTGTGTATATGAGGACCTTGACTGTGACAAGATGATTGACAGGCCATTTAATGGTGAAAAGACGTCACATAACATGTCTATTCTTCTGCTTTACTCTCAAAATTATGGACTTTTGCATTTATAAAAGAGTAACCTACGTGAATTTAGGGCATAAGATGAGTTTACTTAAGTTCTCCGTTTTAGTTCTTCATATGGTTTCTCTTTTTGTTTGTTTGTTTGGTTTTTTTATTTTTATTTTTAATTTTTTTTGAGGATTTTAACAAAATTACCTTAAAAGTAATGACTAATGAACGTTTTAATGTCTTAATTACTTACACAGTTCGCTGCCGTTCATCTGCAGAGCTTGTCTCCAAATGTCCATTCAGCACGAGAGCCACACCTGCAGCTTTATGAATCTATAACCCAGGGGGAAATATAAGATGTATTAAATATGAGCATTCAATGGCAGGACTACACTATTTTCGATCAAATTAACCAATTTCAAGTGAGCAAAGGGCTGTTTTTTCCCGAACATTCGCACTGATGTGATTTGGCCGCTGCCTCGTGCGCAGTAACAGACCATGTGTAGACCAACGGCACTCTTTTCTTGTATATTACTCGTGCCATTTAAATGTCAATAAAACAATAAGTTAATATTGCGTAACTTACATTCTAGACAGAGTTTTGTCAGTCTGCCGTTGTGAAATTTGGTTCAACCAACAGAATCAACCCGTCGCGGACGCGCCTGCGAGAAACAAGCCGCATTCCTGAGTGAACTAGTGTTTCGAACGAATCGTTTGAACGAGTGATTCAGTGACTCACTCATAAAGACAAGTCACTTGTCGTCACCTACTGGCAAAAACGATTTAATTTACAGAAAGCTAAAGTGCATTGTTCAGCCAAATAAAACTGATGAACTAGCTGACTGTATGAATTCTTCTATTTTATTTAGTCAGAACCTATTTTTGAAAGGCCATCAATTAAGGAAAATGACTTTAGTTAGGCTACATTGCAGCTGTGTCCTGTACCTCCATATGCCCCCTAGTTTCCAAAAGCCCACTGCTGACCTCTTCAGGAAGTGGTATTGTCACTCTAGCCGAAGAAAAGCACCTCCTTCCCCATCTCAGACTTGTTTTTGCCCTTTCACTGACAGTGCACTGGAGCGCATCTTTAATTTGCCCTGGTCGCCATTAGCTCTGTGCTCGAAGACTTTTGAGTTTGTTTGTTTGTTTTGTTGTTGTTGTTTTTTTCTGGCAAATATTAGTTTTTGATTTGCCAGAATGAGAGAGGCCCCACTGGCATGATCTGGGGGAGCATTGCTCATGCCCTCGGTGCGGTGACCGCTATTGCCAGCTGTTGACTTTGTAGCTGAAATTTGTTTCATATTCACTCTTCTTTATATGCTGTGCCCTCATTCAAAGCAAAGGGTTACAGCCTCGTAATTGCATAAATGCACCCTGAGTCATGTAGTTTATAATAATATTATTTATAATGGTCCATTTTCTGAACACAGACCTGATAATAGTACATTTTTAGGATGCCATGGACCCCCTAAATTTGATATTCGCCTTTTTTTCTTTCATTCTTTTTTTAAACATAAAGGTGTATATTTTCATGTGTATTTTAAGACAGAAGTATGAAAAAATAGTTAACTTGATATAAAGAGAGTTGTTAAATAATTGGATTTAATATTGTCTTTGCACAGATGCCAAAGCAGATTATTTAAATATTAAGTGGAAAATTGTCAATAATTAATTAAACAAAACCGTTTTTCTACCCTTTATAAAGTACAATAAGATATAAACCTGCAGAGATACATTTTTAATTCAAAATTATTTGTAACATAACTATGTGCAGGCTTTTATTTCTCAGTGTACAAATACTTTATTTTAATTACAATTAATCTCAGGATTTCCAAGCAGTCTTTAAAATGCTGACAAATCAAACTGCAGTACAATCAAATTCAGCAAGTATGCTAAAAATGTTAATAACTTTGACAGACCAAAATGTACTTTATTATGTATCATTTATTTAGATATTAAATGAGAAAAAAAATTTAATAAGGACAAAACTTTATCTATCAGTACTTATTTAGATTTAGATGCTTTTGAAAAGTGTGCTAGAATATAACCAGACCAAATGCAAAATGATGCTAAATGAAGCCTATTTGGCAATTGATTAACATTATCCAACACCTGTTGTACATGGCTAAGTTAAATCAGCTGAAATAGTTGTACATTTCTACATTTAATTAAAGATTACAAAGTAAAAAAAACAACAAAAAAAAAACATTTTCTTCAGAACAACGTGCACCAATGAAGTATTCATAATAAAACCAGGAGCATGCATTAAAAAAGTAAATAGAATCAATTTTGATTTCATGTTAGCTTAAACATCTAAAACCATTGCATGTCTCTGCTTCAATTATGACTGATTCTTTCAAAGTTGGAGCATCTGGCGTGGAGAATAAGTCCATCAGGGATGAAAGGGTAGGTGTTTTACAGCCCAGCTAATGTTATTTGCATGAGGGACACATTAGTGGCCTTTGCCATGAATAGTAGGATAGAGTGAGATGAGAAGGGTCAGATGAGACATCAGAGACCATGAGATCGACGGGATTTGTGCCAGTGTGCGCGGATTACAGTGCGTTGAGCACACACAGTATTCTGAGTGACGGGGATTTAACCATCTCCAGATAAATCCCAGGCTTGTGTAATTGTTTGAGAGCTGAGCGTTGTTCGCGCAGAGCGGGCCTGCCGAACAGATGTGGGGTCATCCTGCGGTGTCTGTTAGTCCTGCGGTTAGTCCTTTAATAAGAGCAAGGGGACACTGCACACCACAAACTACAGGCCTGTAAACGGCGCCTGACTGCCAGGGAGTTTGCCACAGTACACACAGACATAATGTTAGTTTTGTCTTGATTATTATTAGATAGCTCAAGACAATTTGGTAAAAAAAAAAGTGTTAAATGGAGCACAGCCTGTTTTTTTCTGTTTTATTTTTAAGCTGATGGACAGAGAGAGCAGATCCTCGCATGGATGGAGTATTTCTGCATGTTTCATCGGCTTATGGATTATGATGTTTTCAAAGAAATCTCTTTGAAGCCAAAAACACAAGTCAAACACGCTATTTTTTCCCGAGTTGTGACAAAAAAATAGGATTCCAATGAGAACATCCCAAGCGCTCGTGTGATTTGAGAGATGTGTCCAAGGAGCCAAGCCAGACTCCGGCTCTGATAAAAGATCACAGGTCACATGAAATCAGCTTGAAGAATTTGGAAAGGAGAAATATGTTGAATGCTCTTATATGGAAGAAAGGATGGTGTGCAGACATCATGCCATGTTTGTCTTTGCAGAGACCAGACACTTGAAGCTAAGAAATCTCTGTTTTTTTCAACCCATAATGTTCAATGGTAATATATAAAATAGTTCAAAGAAGTGGTTTTTCAGGTTTTTTATTTTCAACATCAATATTTCAGGTTACAATTTCTACACATACATAAAAAATAAAATTATATATATATATTCCTTTATGTATGTATAGAAATTGTAATCCAAATATTGATGTTAAATAAAAAAGCCAACTACACATTAAGAAATTAAAATGAGGACAATAGCTCTTAGCATTACTTTTAATAAAAAAAATAGTATATCTGTCTCTCATACACACTGTCCACATGCATCTGTTTTGAGAGCAGAAATACATTAAACTTCTCTAGA
The DNA here is from genome assembly GCF_023724105.1 of Carassius gibelio. NCBI lineage: Eukaryota > Metazoa > Chordata > Actinopteri > Cypriniformes > Cyprinidae > Carassius > Carassius gibelio. The sequence continues at coordinate 26,164,281 of NC_068374.1, forward strand.
CAAGCATAATTGGCGTGTCTGAAATATTGCAAATAACAGTAATTATCAGATATTACTTGTTCCGTGGAAACAGCCGCCGTGTCATTTTATGTTTTGTTTGCCGTGGTCAGACGTTTGCAAAAAGTTTCCCCCACTCAATTTACAATGCAACATTAGAACATCTTTGTGTTTGAGGATGTTTATGTTGCAATTGAACTCTTTCACGTTCTAATTGGATTTTCTTTCTTTCTTTTTCTTTTTTCCAAAGAAAACAAACAGAAGTCAGTGGTCTTTTGTTTCAGAATCTCAGTTTTGTTGATTTTCGACCCTTTAAAGTCCTCTGATATCCGGAAGTGTTTACAGTCTAATTACTGTCTGTGTTCAGCTCCCCTCCGGAGCTCCCAGCTGTGGAGCGGCTCGAGATGAAAAGCATACGCGGGGGAAAGAGAGAATGAGAGAATTAATGGAGAGAAAGGGGGAGAGGATGGATGTGTGTTGACAGTTGGAATGTCTCTGGTTCCGCAGGTCATGCGGAGATTCTGTCCCCTGAAAGTGATCCAGATGCTTTGGGCTTTGACTTGGGACCAAGAGGCGTCTCTCTCTCTGTCTCACAAGCACACACACAACCTGTGTGCCACAGCTTGCGGGGATGAACACACATGAGGGAGGGTTGACATAAGACCCTTGCGCACTGGGGATCCCCTTGTGCCAAAGATAGGGGGGGGTAAGCAAAGGAATGTATTGCATATGTGTATGCATGCATGATGCATATGACACCAGATTGTTTTACATTTGTGCAGACGGACCATCTTTGTGTCCCCTCGATCTGCATTTCTCCCACTGCAAATCTGCATCGCTGACATTTGCGAGTGATCTGAAGTGTGTCGCAAAGGTTGTCAAGGGATTAATCTCGTATCATGCTGTGGTGCAGAAAAAAGGCCCCTTCCAAGAATTAAACACAATTTACCCATCAAGCCTCCTTATTCTCCACCGCAGACAAGCATAAATAATATCTCTGCGGTCCAGATTCGCTAATTTACCAGCTTAAGCGTCTCCTAAATGTTATTAGAAAAGCCGAAGAGCTTCACAGACCTCCTTCCGGCAGTGATTTGTTATCCGGGTGTGCAGTGCTTTTGTGTGAGTATGTGTGAGAGAGAGAGAGAGAGAGAGAGGGAGAAAGAGGCGTACCTGACACCTTCTCCAAGCAGCCTGTAACCTCAGGGGCATGTACCCTGTGCTTGGCATCCACTCTCCATGATTGTCTCCGTCTCTGGCTGCTGAAACATCTGTATTCATTATATGGCGCTCGCATTAGTGTAATTTCATGTGCAGAGCTGGGTTTATTTATTTAAAGTTTGTCTAACACACTAGACTTGTACATTTCGTGGTGTTTGCACACAATTGTGTACGGTGAGATTCACTGAGTGAGCTGCCTACAGAAGCAGCATCTTAAGTCAATACGGAATGTTTTCCTGAAGACGGTTCCAAAAGGTGACTTACATTTATGGATTTGGCAGATGCTTTTATAAACAACTTACATTGCATTCGGTGTATGCATTTATATAATTCCTTTGCATTGCTAGTACCATGCTCTACTCTTTGAGGAATGTGTAACTCAATTACCCTTCCTTTTAAGATACTATTTACAATTCTAAAGCAGCAAAAGTGAATAATTCCATGGAGTGAAAGAAATGCTGATTGTAAATGTAGATGTCTATATTTAAAAGTCTCAAAAGAGTCGATCAGTACAGTGTAATTAACAGTATATTATTTTACCTAATGTTTATGTGTTTTTATGCTACTGAGACTCTATTAAAATCAACTGCCAACAAAAGACGATCACATTTTAACAAATCAGTAACAAGTCAATATGAGCGATACTATTTTTATTCTCTTATTTTATGAATTGATTCAAAAGTTATTAGCAGTTATTAGCTTAGCAAAATGCTAACATCATATACTTTAATGAAATCAATTGCAAGACAAAATTTATATACAGATGAGTTTCCTACGTGTAAAGACTGACTATTTTTGGCAATATTTGTAAAAAATTAATTATGATAATTAGAGTACAAAACTGTTATCTTCGCAAACTCTACTAAAATAAAGTTATTGTCAAGGTATTGACCAATTCCAAAACACATAAAAAATATTGGTATAATTAAAAATATATTATTTTACCCAATATTTTAGAAGTTAACTATTGAAAGCCACTGTAAGTTCAGATGCCAGTGAAATAGTTCACTATAGAAATTGAAAATGTTATTTGTGTTGATATTTTTTGTACTATTTAATGATTATATCTGATTTTTATAATTTTTTTATTATTCTATTAGCTTAGCAACATGCTATCGTCTAATACTAATAACTAATAGCTAATAAATCTGTTCAATTCCAAAAAACGTCATTAAAAATGCCCAGTGTAATTCAAATAGATTGTTTTACCTAATGCTCATTAGAGTATCAAGCTGTTACCTAGCAACATGCTAACATCAAACTCTATTACAATCAATAATGAGAGTCTCCAGTGCAGAGTGCTATTTATGTGTTGCGTGGAGTCAATTCTAGTTATCAGTAACGATGAGATTTAATGTAAAGGTAAAGGTTAATGGGAAAAGTAAGCAGGTTTTGGAGAAAATAAATTAGGTTTTAGAAACTGAGCCCTATTCTCCCTCTCAGAAACATGTCTGTCTTTGCATGTGTGTCTAGATCACACAGTGTATGTTTATCAGGGTCCACAAGAGTGCATCCCTTGAGTGAAAACCCCGTTATTATTCTGACAGTCCTGATTGGAGGCCATGCTGGCGGGCTGGCTTCTCTAGCATGTTAGCAGTGGAGAGCTTTAGCTTCATCTGCCAGCCTGTGTTAAAGAGGTGAAGACTTTTCCACGGACTGGTTTAGTGTCATACACACAGGGCCTGTCTGTGTGTGTGTGTGTGTGTTCACTTGAGCCCTGTGGGGGTTTCCCACACCGTCCATCCCTGAGTGAGAGAGGTGGAGCCGGGTGTCAAGCGCTGTCAGAGTACCTCACTCCACCCGGAGCGAGAGACATGTGTGAGACATTTTTTCTTCTCTTAACCAATCACAGAGCACAGATGTGCAAGAATGGGTGGAGCATTTCTTGACTGACAGAAGTACACATGCTCCGCCTGATCCAATGTACTCTAATGGATTTTATTAGTGGTGTTTGGTGAGATATCATCACTCTGCTATTTTGACATGAGGTTGCAGAGAAACCATTTTGGATTCCCCAAAGAACCTTTTACTGAACTGTTCTTAAAATATTTTGTTTTTCCAGAATTTTTTTTTGATCAATGGAAAGGTTTCATATATGTTCAATATTATCAATGGAACAATATAAAGAACCTTTAATTTTAAGAGTGTGGATTATTTTACTCTGTTTCTATTTTTTTCCACACATTGAAATGATCCAAGTGGCTAAATTTTATGAGGCGTTCTGAGCACAATGAATTCAGTTAAAGCTTTTTATATGAGGTTTGTTGTGTTCTTAGCTAAGTGGGCTTATTACGAATAACAGGGGGTCAGTGAAATGATTCTAATAAGCTCACTCAACAAAAAACTTAATATTTCTGGATTATAATTACAGACAGAGCATTATGATAATCTCTGGCTCAAGATAATTCTTCAATTTTGTAATGTGAATATCAACAGTTTTTTAATTTTTTTTACTGCATGAATAATTGTCAGGCAGTGTACTACTGTGCACGCCACAGATATAAAATCCATCTTTTAAATTACACAATGTGGCTTTAAAATACATCTTTCAATTCTACTCAATACTCTGCCCATTTAGTTACCAGAATCTAGAAAAATAGCATCTTTGGGGGGATTCAACAACAAAATTTTGACGTGTCTGTCTACAGTTTCTGTCACACAATAACATTTGATTAGAAATGACTCAAAAACTACAATTAAAATTAGCTCCAAACGAAAACTAACACAACGATAACAGTTAACGAAACATGTCCATTTGCTGTGCTTTCTGTCTTTTGGAATAAGAGAAGAAACAAGTTTATGTTGTACTTGGACTTATTAGGGTCACTTTCCCCTAAAAAGTGAGCGCTTCGATTATTGGTTTTCAAGGCTTGTTTTACATTTCATTATCTCCAAGGTCGGTTTTCTTCCATCATTCTTATTTTACAAACTGGTCTGTTTCAAATGGGGTCCTTGTAGCCCATAAAGGTCCTCTTATGTGAGAGACATTATTCATAAGCAAGCATTCAAGGTCAGGCAACATGGTGACTAGTCAACTTCAGTACACTCCAGCTGTAAGGTTAAATTACACTTGTTAACTTCTTTCATTTCGACTTCTGGACAAACAGTTTTTTGTTTTTTTGACAGGCAAACGTTCGTTGAATTGCTCCGTATCAAACAGACAAGGTTCTCGCAGTATGAGATCATTCCGCACCGTGTCTATTCTTGCTTCTGCTCAGTGTTGATGTGCCTGATGTTAATACAGTGAATTGGTACTCAAAATAGGATTCCGGGCAAAGGCTCAATACTTGGATAAAAAAGTTGTTTTTAGAGTCCAACCCCTCTCACCCCCACCTTTTAGGACAAATCACATGCAGGAGACAGGTGAAAAGTGGCTTTGACACTCGCTCACGCGTGCACGCGCACACACGCAAACAGAAAGGATCGTTGCGTCTCACGCCCACGCAGGCCTGGTTTTACCCCTCGCCAAGTCACAGGGTGCCGGCGGGGTTCGAGGTGACAGCGCGGCATCAATATCACGCGCCGCCGACGCCTCCTTGCTCTCTCTGGCAATGTGCACCTCGCCAACCTTTCTCTCTCTCTCTCTCACACACATAAAGACATACACACTCACTTTCACTCCTATCACCTTCAGTGCTGAGCGCTCACCATCTGCAGCGCTGCTAACACCCAGCCACTGCCAAAGCACAGGCCCCCGCACGGCCTAGTCATGCACACACATACACACACACACAACATACGTGCAGTACACACACATATCCTGTCATATCCTCACACATTTAAGCACAGAAGATGAGGGCTTGTTCCCTACTAGGCTGAGACCACAGTCAGTCAACTGACCACCTGATGGATACTGCACATCACATGAAATCGCCAGTTATGTTTAAACTGGCTTGTCTTTGCTACTTCCAGGAGTAAAAGCACACAAGTGGTATTAGTCCACCTAAAATGTTAAAATAGTACAGACTGATACAATAAATAGTTAAGAATTTGCAAAGGTTTGCAAGGTTAGTGGCATCAAAGTTTTTTTCAACTAGCACATCTGTATATTCAGCTTTTCATTTAGTAAAATATATATTTATATAAGACTTTTTTTAAATTATTTTTTATATTTGAAATAGTCATTAATCATTTTAGATGGGTATCATTTCTGATAGCAGAAATTATATTAAATATATTAATAATGTATACAGTTCTGTTAAAGTTTTAAATGTTTTAATTAAATGTATACATATACAGTAATATTAAATATAATTTATTTAATAATTCTACAATTTTTACATGTATTTTATGGCACATTCTGCTGCTAGTGCCATTATTTAAAAAATATTTATACATTTAATTTTTATTTTGTTTTGTATATATTATTTTTATATTATTTTATAATATTAATAATAATGTTCTTAAGTGTGTGTGTGTGTGTGTGAGTGTTTATACATATTGTGTTTTATGTGTTAAATATGTATAAGTAATAATTTATCTATTTTACCTTTTCAAATAAACGCACCTTTAAATGGCACGTAACAAACAAAACAAACTGCGGCTGGCTGCTTTATATGTCAGTCAGATGATCTTTTGCTGTCTGAGTGAGCGGTTCTTGACCTTGGACTTAATGCTGGAAGTCAAATGTCTGGCTATGGAAACTAATTCCCAACAAACTCTAATCCAGAGAAGGGAAAAAAGAAGAGCACATAGCAGAGAAGAAGAAAAAAAGAAGAGCACATTGCAGAGAAAAAGATCCTTTTGGTGGAGAGCGAAAGCGCATGCATGACCAAAGCGGAATGTTTTAGCTCTTACAACAGACAAAAGCCCCACAGGTTTATTTAATTATCTCTCAGTAATCGAGGTCCCAGGTGATCGTTCCCGAGAGGAGAGCGTGAGGGCTTGATGATATTACACACTGTATTACGCTCTGAGTATGATATTACTGTGAGAAATTTCACGTCTTCCAGGCTAAACGTCTTGTTGTGGAGTGTCTTAATTCATTTACCGCTGTTTGCTGCCTCGGTGCCCCTGAGCAGGGGTGAATTAATGGTGGTCATTTCTCGCCCTTCCTCATTCCATTAAACGGACACGGGCGCTCGCAGGCACTCGTCGAAGAAGAAAAAACTCCTTCTCGCACAGGCCTCAAAGAGAGGAGCCCATGAGATGTGTAGTGGAGCTTAATGACTTATAATGAGATTCATAAAACAAGGCTGAAATTGCGAGAAAAAAGCAGCAGGAGAAAAAACAGTAACGAAACACGTTGACAGCAAGCAGGCTTGACATTTGGCCTTGCGTAATTAGGAATGTGCCAGCCTCCCTTCCCTCTAAATCTGGGCACTAAATCATTATTCTCCACGGCGTTGACTTTGTCATGTTTCTGCGCTTAAGCTTTACCATTCCTGTAAATATTGCAGCCAAAATTACATTACAGTTTTTTTTCTACCCCTTAATTGCTTGCCCTCCAAACACAGTCTGCTTTGGCAGTACATAAGATGGTATAGGAGTTAACGGAGGCTGGAAGCTGGCACGCAAGCTGCACGCGCTCAGAAGAGGCCCGCTAAGAAGAGGAGATGAAGAGTTGAGGAGCTGGAGACAGCTGATCACACACACAAGCTGTAGAGCAGCAGGCAGATGCCATCGGAACATGGCTGTCTGTCAGCAAAACTGGCGGTACAGAGCAGTCGAGAGAGGAAAAAAAGCTGAAACGTTGAGGGAAAGATGGAGTGACGGTGGCAGGACGACTCGAATGGAGACTGTAGGATGAAGCAGAGCGATAAAAATACCAAAATACAGGAAAACCAAGGAAGATACGTCAATAGAGGGAAGTGACAGAACACGGAGTCACTTTGGAGTGTGTAACAAAACTGCATGAAAGGAAAAAAGCTCAAGAATTTTGCTCAAGAACACTTTTAGAGGGTCAAACTTCCAAAAATCTGCAATTAAGTGAATTTAGTTCTGAGCAGTGATCTAGCATTATTTGTTTTAATCTCTCTCTCTTTTTATTGTTTGTTTTAATTCAATGACATTTCAAGCATTTTAAGTGTCCTAATCTCCAAACTAAGGTCAGTGCTGTCAAAACAATTAACATAGCGACTGAAACTGACTCTTAATTTGCCAAAACATTGTACAGTTTCACTCTATAATGAAGTACATTCTTTTCACATAACACATTTCTTTTGATGTGGGTCAGATGTGGGTGTGCTTTGTTTTGAGAGCACTGGTGTTAATTTAGAAGTGTGTAAAAGCGCCTGAGAAAATCAGAGAAACAAGTGGAAGACTCCAAATAGCTTTATGCCTCACTTGAAATACTGATGCAAAACAGAAAGAAAGTAATTTTATTTATTTGTTTTAATAGGGCTCTCATTGAAAGTGGAAATCAGTATTAGTTTTTCAGTGCCCAATTCTTTAAAAAAAAAGTAATCTTTGTTTAGGCTTCATTCTTGAACAATTAAACATAGAAGTCGAAAAATAGGCTACTGAGAAATGTACTATTAGAACTAATCTGCATTGAAGTTTAACTTTTGCCTGTTTGTTTATTTATTCATTCATTAATTCTGAATTAACTTGAAAACAATCAAATTAGAAACTAATGCAAAAGTATTTTATATTTTATTGTCCTTTTATATGTTTTTAGACTGTGGGGTCAAAATATCTGCATGAGAGAATGCGGATTAATTCATTCAATAAGGTGTCATTATTATTATTATTGTTATTATTATTATTATTATTTTTATTTTTTTTATTTTTTTAGAAAATACGTGTTTTTACTTTTTTTTTTAACTCATGTTTTCACCGAAACTGAGTTCCTACATCGATAATGTTTTTTAATTGATGTCATGAAACCATTTCTCTTCAGTTCCCTCTTTATATTCATCTTCCCTTCGGCTCCATATGTTGCGCGCTCTGAACTACACACATTCACCCAACTTACTTTCCCTGATAGGCTGTTGAAAGGGATGTCATCAGGGGTGGGGAATCTCTGTGATTGTTTCTGCGAGGGGTGGACGTGGAGTTCTTCCGTATCGGGTTTTTGGGAAGGGTTCTCAGCGTCCCGCTAAGCCGCAAGCTTTCGGACTCTAATCCCTTCAGCCTGTGAGGAGCGATGACACTCCGTAAATACCAATAACAAATAATGAAGCATTGCTTTATCTGTGTGATGGGAGCAGAGTTAATCTGTGGACCACTCTTGACACTCAATTAAAAGTGAAGAATGTGTCCCTCTCCGAGTTTCGGACGAGTTCATGGGTGGACCCCGCTCGCGCGCCCCCCTCACAGTGCCCTCCGCGAGCTCTGTGTTCCCGGTCGCTTGATAAATACATGGAGATATGAGAAGTTCGGTGACAATGTTGGGATCTCAAGAGCCTTTGGCTGCCTTGTTTAGCTTAGTGCCGCAGACTTGAAACAGACAAACAGAGATAAGTCGAGATAAGAGCTGAGTCCAGTTGAAGAAAAAAACACTGAAAACTGAATGCAATATAAATATGAATGTGTCAGGTGAACGCTGTAATGGAGTATGAAAGTTCAGTCAAGAGCCTATGAAACTATTTTAAGCACAAATGCAAATTGTAAGACAATTATTAAACAAATTTCATGAAAAATCAGAAATGTAGAAGGGAACATTCAAAAATATGTAGTATATATTTAGTTTAGTAAAATTTTTAATTGAAAAAAAAATGTAGAAGAAACATTAACATTCAAAATATATTTGAGAACTTGACAAGAATATAATTTTTTTTCTAGTTAACCTATCCCAAGCTCTAAAATATTTTGTCTTGCACAAACCATCATAAACAAATGAAAAAGCCATGGGGGCTTCAAATTTTGTTGAGGATAGTGGAAGACCTTGGAGTCAAAAATGTCGAGAATCACTGGCTTTTTTAGAAGCTTAAGGGGGGGGGGGGGGGGATGCTATTTCATGCATAGCTATGAGTTTTTTACACTGTTAAAAAGTTTCAAAAATTAAGTTGTATGTTTGAAGGAGTATTTCTGTTCCAAAAATACTCCTTCCGGTTTGTCACAAGTTTCGGAAAGTTTTTTTCGAGTATGGCTCTGTGTGACGTTAGATAGAGCAGAATTTCCTTATATGGGTCCTGAGGGCACTTCTGCCGGAAGAGCGCACGCTCCCGTATAGCAGAGCAGAGACATTCACTGACCAGAGCGAGGGCGTCGCGAAATGTCACAAAAGAAGTGTGTTTTTGGTTGCCAGGGCAAGACAACCCTGCACAGATTACCAAAAGAGAAACAGCATTAAGGGACCAGTGGATGGAGTTTATTTTTACAGAGCATCATGGGAGTTGTGCAAGTGTTTGTGTTTGTTCCCCTGCATTTCGAAGATGCTTGTTTTACAAACAAGGCCCAGTTTGACGCCGGATTTGCACATCGTTTATTTCTTAAGGATAATGCAATCCCAACTAAAAAGGGTCACGATCGTGTGTTGGAACCGCAGGCGGTGAGTAAAACTGCTTCAAATATTTCAGTGTTGTTAACTTAGCTATCGGCGTGTAAGCACATCAAGTAAACAATATGCGATGTTGGCATGAAACTGCACTTTCCACATGTACAGCTTAAAAAAAAAAAAAAAAAGACGACATAAAGTGGAACTTAGTCATTTTCCAAAACCGCTAAGCAAATATATACAGTTTCAGTACATACCACATAGAGACGTCGTTGCTGATGCTGCTCTTGTTAAATTTCAGCCTCTGGATCTGATTCTGGATCATAAATATAAGCTGAATCTGACTGTTAGCCATGGTTTGTTTTGGATGTTTTTTTCTCTCACGGTAATGTCACAGCTTCCAAACGCTCTCAATGTTAAAGCTTACTCGCGCTCGTGATTCTTTAGCTCCGCCCACACGTCACGCCTACAGACGCTCGTGTTTTTCCGGGAAAAATCGGTACAGACTATCTTTTTATAATAAAACTAAAGACTTTTTGGAGTTATGAAGGATGCAGTACTACTCTATAGGTACTCAAGATTAACAGGATATTGAGTGAAAACAAGCATTTCACCCCACTTTAAGAGTCATGTGTCCCATTTTGAAATTACAGGAAGAGATCAGAGAGGAGTATACTGCATGATCAACTGAACATAATACTAAGGATGGGTATTCAATTCAGTTCAAATTCAACCACCCCTTTGCCTTTAACTTAAAGGATAAGTCCACTTATAGAATAAAAATCCTGATAATTTACTCACCCTCATCCCCATGTCATAGATGTTCATGACTAACTTTCTTAATTCAAAAAGAAATTAAGGTTTATGAGGAAAACATTCCAGGAATTAGTATATATATATATTTTTTTTTTTTTTGGGCAGTGTAATGCTCCTTTATTGTGTATTCATGATGAGCACATATACATTTATATAGGGAATTAAACATTTCTGCATTAACCCAGCTAAGGTCTGAACCATCAAGCTTTAGGTTTAGAAATCCAGATCCTTAACCATTAGTCCACTACCAGCGCTATGGTGAATATGTTCATTTGCTGTAAGTAAACATATAAATGAATAAAATCACATTATATTTTTTATATTATTCACTGGGGTTCAAAAGACTGTTTACCCGTTGATAATATGATAGTTAAAATCTAATTTTAACCTGAAAACACGCAGAAAGTTTTAGGATTGTAAAATGTAAAAAAAAATAATCAATAAGAAATATTTCAGATTCTGAATTTTGTTTTTTAATTCAAATAAGCTCATTCATGACATTGATCATGTGACTCCTTAATACAGTCAGATATTCTTCTTTGAATAATTTCAAATCATGCTGGAGAACATTATCATTACGTTTCACAGAAACGAACATATAGAAAATGAAGCTAAAATGCTGCTGTCATTAAAGTAAAAGAGGAACAATTAATAATGGAAAACGGTGGTGTTATCTTAATACAAAATAGATTTTATTGCCTACTAATATTATACTGTACTGAGCATGTGCTTTAATGGCTTTGTGAAGGTTTGAGATATCTTGCCCAGAACAGCATGCTGACATCAATGTAGATTACTTAACAATCATAAAGAGGGTCACATGATCCCAGTAACTTCTCTTGAATCCATTGATCTGGAAGGGATGGGGTATCAGTTCGTGTGTGAGAGTCTTCGGCCTTGTCTTGCATGTGTCGTGTGGTGGGGGGAGGGGGTGAACACTGTGGTGCGGTCCATCAGCAAGAGGCTACATGGAGCCAACATTCTGCAGTCCATTTCCCTCCACTCACAGAGGAAATACACTGGGCTTTGTTTATGCTTCAGGGGCCTCCACTGTTCAGACATGTGAGAACGGCAGAGAGGAGGAGGGAGACGAGAACTTATCTTCTACTTTCCATGACGATTTAGAGGTTTTTACGAATTAAAAAAAGAAGACACCTTAGCTCAGTCCCAGCAGATGGTTGTAATTCCCCCCCGTTTAAAGATGTTCTGTGGTCACCCACTCTGCCCCCAGGACTGTATCTGCCCTCACATTATTAAACTCTGCATAGAGAACAGTCTGGCACTGCTGGGCCCATAGAAATGTTTTGACACCAGCACCGTGCCGCCCTCTCACCAGACGCAATCACGCCAGTTTACCTTCCAAAACACTACGCCATCTATTTATTTATTTTTTTATTTATCCTGCAAAATGGATTTTTTTTTTTGTCTCTCGCTCTTAAAGCCTCCATTCTTCTCCCCCAAAGAGGTGCCTCTGTTCGTTGCAGATAAATAGGAATTCCAAACTCCAACGCTTCATTTGTCATGGTATGAAATCCAAGAGTGGAATCTAGAAATAGCTCCAGCAATGTTAATGTGCAGTGCCTGAGGCCTGATAACATGTAGGAGGTTTTTAGTGATATTTGCCTCTTGCATATTTTGTTCAGGGATTTTTTTCTTTTCTTTTTTTCTTTTTTTTTTTTTTAAGAAAGAGAACGAAAAAAAAAGATATGCACTTTTTTTCCGCAAATATTGTGAAATGATATTGCCTTTTCCTCCACACTGGCTGAGCCCATTATTTGGCTATGACATTACAGTTTTAATTGAATTGAATGCAATTTACTCTTTAAGAAAACTTTTAATTAAACACCATATGGACAGATCGTGGGGAGAAGTGGCCTCCACAAAGTTCCCTGAGGGAAATTTGCGATATAATTAAGAATATGAACTGTAATGACACTCTGGGATTTAATGAAACTTGCATTGCAAATAGGGCTATGTATAACCAGCATTCATCTGTCAGAATGAGTGAAGTCTGGAGATGCGTCTAGGGAAACCTTGTTCCCCCGAGCCCACTTTGTGGAAAATGTGAGTGTATTGTGGGGGTGGGGACCCGAAGGATGGGCCACATGAGAGCTCACATGACCTTACCAAGACTAATGGTGAACCCTGGATCACTGAAACGTTTTGTAAACGATTTGCAACTTGTCCCAGTCTCCGTGTTTGAAATCGTGGGATGACGCCTCAGATTCAATTGAAATGTTGACCGCAAAACAACCTCAGTTATTTTTAAAATGAAATGAGCCAGTCTCTCGTGGAAAGTTATCAAGCAGTCACCTGTTTTCTTTTGACTGCTTGCCCATCTTTTCACACCACATAAAGGCTGCAAGTACTTATTTTCAGCTCTGCAGAGATGCAAACTGCGTTTTATATATATATATATATATATATATATATATATATATTTTAAAGGCTTGTTGGTCTAATGCAGCTTTGTTACTCTTTATTTAATCTTTTTTTGCAATGGCTGCAGACCCATCACTCCATTCCTGACAATGACGTTTCCCACATTGTTTTTTTTGTTTGTTTTTTTTTCCTAATTGTTCATTGTTTTTTGATTGTTTATTGTAATTTGTTTGAAATTCATTCAAAAATTTCTATTATATATCTATTATATTATTATCAATTATATATATATATATATATATATATATATATATATATATATATATATATATATATATATATATATATATGAATATATATATATATATATATAATGAATATAACAATATATAAGTATATAAGTATATAAATCATATAGCTAAAAAAATATATTGATTTTAGTGGAGAAGCATTTGATATCCGCACTTCATTTTTAACAAATGCGAAAGCAAATACTGCAGACTGTTTCAGAATATTTGCACTGAGATAAAATAAACACTGAACAAAAACCATCTCTGTGCGTGCAGTGTGAGGCCCTTCTGTGCTTGTTTACTCTGTGATCCTGATGCATCTCACAGGGGTCACTGGGGTGAGGGAGGACATCGCCTAATTACCAATAAAAGCTGAGGTAAAATGTCTTCTGTTGCACAGATTCAAAGTCTGGGGTGAAATCAGAGAGGAGAAATAAATAGCCGGCCAAAGATGTTAAAAGCCTGGTACACAAAAGAATTTGCAGCGGGAGCTCCATGAAAGCCAGGGAGACAGTAAATATGAGAGCTGAGATGACAGGAGACAAAGGCAAGCAGTAGAATGAAAGAAAAAAAAAACTGGGAGCTGTATAAAAGACAGGAAACACGGTGTTTTCAGCACAACAAACTCATTTACAGATAGCCTAGGACTTGAAAACAATTATCAGCCATCTTTCTAATCTCTATAGCTCCGTCTCTTGCTTTGTGAGGGCCCTTTGTTTTTCTCAAGGACATATTCATTATTTTAGATCAGCCTGATTTTCATGCTCAGAATAAAGCTCGTCTTTGTGTCGTCTAAGATTGCTTCGACTTTTATGTTTTCCCTGCGTATGAACACTAGAGAGACACATTTCAAAGTTGTCGAAGAGTGTTTGTTCTAATGTCGGTTCATTAAAGCGTAAATATCCCTTGCATTAAATGCACTTTTTTTTTACATTCAAACAAAATAAACTCTACTTCAGTAATGCAGGAATAGCCTCTCCTGCATTTTTTAAGTTTATTCTAAGCCAAAAAAAAGAAGAAGAAGAAAGGTGAGAAGAAAAGCAATAACAAAATAAGATTTAGAGTATCTCTGGTGTATTTTCGCATATAGCAGAAACACTCTGACAACACTAGAGTAAAATCAGATCGCTAAAAAGACTTCGGATTATGTTATATCCCTCTCGCTCACTCAAAAAAACTCTCTAAAGGGACCCTTATATTTGCCTATAAATGAAAAGAAAGGGCACATATACACATCGGCACCCCCCAAAAAACTCATTCCACATTTAATTGAGAACAAAATTTTACACCAGAGTCAGTCCAGAGTAAACGATTCAGAAATCCAATTCAGCCATTCAGGTGAGAAGTTTAGTCTCCCTGGCGATGACGTCTCCGCCTTCTTGTGTGGGGCACAGATGACCTATTGTCCCACTGACTCGCAAAGCACACAAGTCGTACTGTAACACCTCCGAAAAACTCTGTCACTTTCAGCTACAGAGACTAAACACATTGCTGTAATAATACAACAGTGTTTTCCTGCTTCAAGAATGACTTCATTCTTCATTTAATGTGTTAAAAACCTGGAGGGAGGAAAATTTAAACATGTCCCTTTAATATGGCCTAATAATATATTATTATGAACTACATCAAATTATATATTTTTTCATAAGAGCGGGAGAAAGCATATTCTGAATTACAGGTACATTGCTGTATATGATGAAAACATTATCTCCAATTTACAATTCAAAAGTATTTAATTAAATGCAAAAATGATTAAAACAGTAAGATGTACTTTATCAATTATAAAATGTGTTATGTAAATTGTCAAGACATTCAAAATGTGTTTACCACATAAATTAGTATAGTCTTTTGCAAAATAATAATAAAAGCTTGAATAGTGTTTTAATCACCTTTTAAAAGAATGAATAAAATATAAAGGAATTTTAAAAAAATGACATAGGATTGATATTTTTGTCATAATGTATATTATTGTAAAATAAATGAATATTATTTATTTATTTATTACTTTAATGATCCTGTGGCATGACAAATAATTTTCTAATTGTATTTTCAAAAACTTCTGAGGCCTTAAAAACTGCATAGCAAACTAGAAATAAAGACTTTACTGAACACTGCTGAACATATATCATATAATCTGTTTATATTTCTTAATTTAAAACACAAATATTAATTTTATTTTTGCTCGATCATGATTATACAGAAGAAACTCACCTCAGTTCTACTGCCATCCAGCTGCTCATTATATGCACTTATATGACATAAGGAATTGCAGATCTTGCAGTTACTGTAGCTGAAAGTCATATACCACAGAGCATTTTTATCATAAAAAGAGGCCCTTTTTAACTCTAAGCCATGGACAGCACACTGCTGCCATCTATTGGCCTTTTTTTGTGGCGCAGAAACGCATGCACCATTCATTACATTATTAGATTTATAACAATATAGTCTGCTTTAAATAGTCAGCATTCATCATCCAGTTTTATCCTATCTATTTGAGTTTGAAATGTATGCTGATTTAAGACAGAATGATTAATAAACTAATAAGAAACTTGCCCTTTACGGACGGCGATACAAATGACTGCAGGCTTCTCTGGAGTTAAAAATACACAAACAGCAAAAAAAATAAATAAATAAATAAAATTAACTAAATAAAAAAAAAATCAACTAAATAAAAAAAAATCTAATGTTTTGAAATTTACCTTTACTACGATTCTGGCAGGAAGCTTGCATGATCATAATTAATGGCCCACTGCACAACGTTACTGACACCCCATAGACCTGTCTCTGATGACCTCTGACCCCAAAGGTAATGCCATTAGGAACATTAGGAAATAAGGGTCAAGCACATGACTCTTTGTGTGCAGTCATGAATGGAGCATTTGCATGTGGAGTATCAGGAGAAAATGGCGTTTGTCTCATATTCTAGTGTGTTTGGGTCAGATGTTGCATTTTTAGTGTGAACCGAATGTCCCTTGAGTACAGTTAAACCTAAACCTACATCAAGGAAAATGACTTAATTAGCATTCAAAATGATGTCTGATGAAAATACTATGCAAAATGTTTCCAGTGAGGGTTAGGTTTTATATAATAATAGAAGTCAGTGGAAAGTCTCCAACATGATAGAAAAAAGTGTGTGTGTGTGTGTGTGTGAGCTTGTTCCTGTGGTTAAAGAGGACACAAATTTGTATAATGACATATGTATGACACAGGTATTACAATGATGAGGTGGTTTATGAGGACATTTTTAGTGTCCCCGTAATTCAAAACGCTTATAAATCATACAGAATTAGTTATTTTGAAAATCCAAAAATGCACAAAGTTTCCTGTGAGGGTTAGGTTTAGGTGTAAGGTTGGGGTAGGGCAATAGAAAATACAGTTTGTACAGAATAAAACCCATTACGCCTATGGAGAGTCCCCATAAACCACATATACCAACGTGTGTGTGTGCGTGCGTGCGAGTGTGTGAGTGTATTTAACTTTAAACTTTAAAGAATCCTTTTTAAAGTGTAAAAGACAATAAAGAAAACAAACTAGTCCCATAATCTCATAGAAATGAAAAGACTTGGTCTCATAGCTGTCAACATTGAACATTGAAAATAAGGGACATTTCCCGGAATCCATCCCCAAAATAAGGGATTTTTTTTTACACGATTCTTATCCACAAACTTAAAAAAAAGCACTAATCATTAACAGTCTAAAGAGTTTATAACTACACAATATATATTAAAGAATGACAGACCAATTGATATGTTAAAAGTGATTTATTTATGAACAAGGTAATATTAATAATAATTTAATATTAATAATAATTTTGTGCTGAGAAACGTCGTTTTTCCCGACAACGACAAATTTTGCAGTAGGCATAATTTGGACCTACATGGCTGCTTGTCAGGTAGTGGAAGGTGGACTCCCATTTACTCAAATATCGACATAATTTTGGTTGGCGATTAATTCAGTGATTTTGGCATTCGGCGTCCTAATCCATCATCGCACATCATCTACTCTCTCGAAGTTCACTTCCCGCTACTTTTGCCCTCTTCCTCCCGCCCGCTGGCGCCGCTGTAACTGTCTTCTTCTTCGATGGTGGCCTAAGCTACTGCCACCTGCTGTACTGGAGGTCAAGCAACCCAAGTGCAAGCCACTTCACAGACACAGATAGATGCGTGTTCTGAGTTAACCCATAGTGTAAAATTACGGGATATTTTACGGGAAAATACTAAAACGGGAAGACAGCGGGAAAAGACCTAAAATACGTGAGAAACCCGGAAAAAACGGGAGGGTTGACAGCTATGCTTGGTCTGCATGTATTGTGCTTGTGATGCATTGGATATAGGCTGTATGTGAGTAAAACATTATCAATTGACCGAACTATTGATAACAACAGTAAATCTATCAGCGGAGACCACACAGGAAGCTTCCCATAGTCGACAGTGCTTAACTGAACACTGACATTGTCCTAGGCTGATTTGTTCCTGCTTTGAGAACTGACAATTAATGGCGTTTACTCCATCATTTTCGTTTCACAGACAAGCAGGCCTGTAACAACACTATCACAGTCAGGATTTGCTCAGAGAAAAGCAACGGCAAGATTAGTATTGGAGCTTTCTCGTAAGCGTCGCGCTGATACAAAGCCTGTTTGATCCTCAGAGATTGTGGGATGTAAAGCGTTTGAGTCTGTCAACCCCTTTGTCATGATAGCACATGTTTTTCTCCATCTTCTTAGTCCGCTCGCCCGTCTATTGTTATTATCCGCTCTAGCAGCAGCTGCTGGCATTGTCATCGCTGTTAATCTGAGGGAATATCTTTAGCTCTCATGGTTACGAACAGCTGTCCGTATTGTGCGCGAGTAGTTAATCTGTTTCGTGATCTTTAGCTTCTCAGTTTAGGGCTTTGATCCGGGCCATTACGCCGCATATTGCATGTAGTCTTTGTTGTAAATCTGAGCTGGAACTGTTCCACATCTGTAGCTATACACAAACACTCCAGCGGCCTGCTGTTGCCAGATGTTTCTCCGCTGCAATCTTTCATTGTACAATGACTTATTTATTAGCTGACAACAATGACTTTTGAGTGCTTTGATGAAAATAATTTGTCAAAATGCACCTGGATAGGATCAAACCATATTCATTTAAGGCGATAGATTACCAAAAATTTAATTTCTGTCATCATTTACTCACCGTCATGTTCTTCCATAGCCTATATGACTTATAAAAGGCACTTTGATGTTTTTTTTTTTCTTTCAATACAGTAAAAATAAATTTTGGACTCCACTGATTTTAATTGTGAAACCATATATATATATATATATATATATATATATATATATATATATATATATATATATATTGTCCATTTAAAGCATTCACACCATTTTGATGCTGTAGACTTGTTTTAAGGCAAAACATTACTGGCAAATCCATTTTTTTTTTTTTTTTTTTGTGGCTGTCAGTTTTTAGATTTTATGTTATTTATGTCTCCATTAGTCTAGTGGACTTTTTTATTACACTTTATCTAGTTGCATCAGTAGATGTCAGTCATCTGTTTTCGCAAAATGAGTCTTCACCTCAGTAGCACTCCCAGTATTTAGACCGAACATTACAGTTCTTTTTCCAGAGAAGGTTTTTCCAGAGGGATTGCTCATATATCATTTGCCTTTTTTTGGGGGCCATAAAACTCTGAACCTGGTTTTTATTTAGGTTCAGAATTCTGTTCTGGGAATATAGGCAAATGTGTGCACATTACTTTAAACATACCATTTCCAAAAAGTTGTCATACAAAACAACTGTCTTATGTGACTTATCAGCTTAGTATGGCGTTATCTATTAAGTTTTACTCCATGTCATTCCTATCTTAATAATTTTTACTAGTCATGAATCCTCATAATGTGATTTAGGTTTGACACACAGCCATATGTGACCTGTATATTCAAATGCTGCTAGCCATAAACGAAACAGTCTTCATTAACATCCTCAAAACATCAGATCGGCCTATTACAGTCATCTCATTGTGAAGATCCACACATTAGCTACAACAAGAGCTCCCATTAAACAATGAAACTAATGAGGTTAAAGTGAAATAAAACTAGATCGTGCAAGCTGAGTACAATTACCCCAAATCTATATACCCCACCCCATGTTTAAAGAGCCATTAATCAGATAAAAATAGACTGAAGAAGTCTTTTGTGATTAACGAGGTGAGACTTGTGCTAATTACTGTTTCCTCTGCTTGTAATTAGGTTGGCACATCTAATCAAGATGAATGAACGTCCTGACCCACTGCACATTGTTTGTGACTCACAAACCCAGCGGCTTTTACATCCTTATTCCTCAAACTGTATTATCATGACCTTGTCTCTATGAGACACGCTCCCATAACTGTGTATGGCTTTATTACACCCTCCTGCGGTGTGTTAAAAGAGATGTTGTGAATGCGAGCTTTGTCTGGTCTGTTCCGCCTTCAGCTGCTTTAAAGCTTTTTCAGTCATTTAGTCCATGTCTAACACCTGTTGTGGAAAAAAATCGGAGGCATGAATAGATGTGTGCAGTGTGCATGGGCTTTTTGGTTTGATGCATCTCGCTTTCAATGACAAACGATTGTAGAGGTGTTTGTCGGGAACAAACTATATGTTTTTGCTCATATTATTTTATGTAAACTAGGCACAAGAATTGTGCTAATATGTCGATATGTTGTGCATCTCGCACACTTGTAATTATTTCAGACAAGTGTTTGTAATTTGACCTTTGTAAAATGGAAATAAGTTGAGGCGTGAATACAGATATTGAATTTGGTAATTAATGCAGAGCTCTTGGTGGAAGTCGCTGGAGGGACTGGAACTAATTCAATTACAGTCTGAACTGGAGCACTGTTATAATTATTTCTTTCGGAAACACTCCGTAGCATAAAACACAGGCATGGTTCCCCCCACCCCCCCAAATCGCTGCTGTTAAATACCTTTGAGAAGGAAAAAAATGGTGGCTTAATCCATCACTCAGTGTAACTTTACAGTTTTAACCATTGTGCTGCGCTGAAAATCCTTTCCCTAAATTAATTTGGTGTTCCCAGTCCAAAATGATCCAACTACAACATGAAGGTTAACCACATCACATTTTGTTTTTATGACGCAATCTCTTTCTGGTAAGCAGAACGGGAAATCAAGACCAAGAACTTTTTAATTTCATTCAATTTTATTTCTATTCAGATTTGTTACAGAATCTATGCTACACTTCAGGATTGAATCCCCGGATTATTATTAAATCTACTTAAACAGTTCTTCTTAGAAAAAGACTATCTCTGGTTAGTTATTGACAACAGGCATTGTTTAATAATAAGCCAAGATTTTCTTTTACAGTATGTTTACAGTTGTACATATACACCTACATTAAAAACTGCCAGTAGATGCTTGCATGAGGCAGTCCTTTACGTTTGATGTTCACCAGAAGCACTTCATTGCCTGAAAGGTGGAACCATGCATCACTTTTCGGTTTTCTACAAATGCTAAAGAGTGCAAATCAGTTATAGACTGTTAAAAGAGTGAGTTTTTCCACTAGATGTTTGATGAACATTTCTGGTGTATTAAATAAAATAAAAAAGGAAAATGTAGCATTCTGTGTGGTCTTTGACAGTTCAAAAACATGATCAAGGTGCAACCTTGACCGTTACAAAAGAACTGGCATAGAAAAAGAAGCATACATCAAAATACTATAAAACAACCTGAAATTCACAGTTTCTAGTATTTACAGAATTATACATGGTTGTTTGTAGTATAGGCAAACTGACACAGGAAACTGAGGTAAATGAGGGTGGCCAGGCGGTGCAAAGGCAAGTCTCAGAGCTAAGGTTTGCACCAGAAATTTTGGGAGAAAAAGAAAAAGCTTGGTCACACTTTACACTATATTGTTCAAGTGTCCTGAGCATAATCTGAAACTAACTGGAATTGATTTCAGTGGCATTTTTTTATATTCATAATGGCTATTTTTTTTTCTCTCCAAGATATTTTGTCAAATAATTTAAATGAATTGGTTGATTGGAGTGGTCACCATTGTGTCTAAACACAACACTAGATCAGCCTAGAACAAAATATTATGAAACCAAATGTTGAAAGGTTTGGGGTCAGGAAGATTTTCTAACAGTTTTAAAAGAAGATTCAATCTCACTAAGGCAACATTTACTTGATCAGAATGTAGAAACCATAACCATGACTTTTCAGCAGCCATTACTCCAGTCTTCAGTGTCACACGATCCTTCAGAAATCAGTCTAATATAATAATGTGGTGCTCAGGAAACATTTCTTAACATAAACGTTAAACCCAGTTGTGATGCTAAATATTTTTGTGGAAACTGATTTACTTTCAGGATTCTTTAATGAATAAAAAGGAGAGAACGGAATAAAAGTATTAATGTCTTTCTAAAATAAATAAAGAAATCAATCAAATCAAATCTCATTGACTCCAAACTTTTGAACAGTGGGGTAATAGATATATTTATATAGGGCATTTTTGTTCATTTCAAGTCCAGATTAATATGAATAAACTACTACACCATTACTGTGTGGAGCGGCTTGTGGAGGGACCCTGCTAAATAAAGCATTATCTCTACTCTCACCATGTGCAGTTAAACTAGTCCTAAAGCAGAAAGAGCGGCCCATCGCACGGTGATCTGAGGACTGGTTTTGTTCTTAAAGCAGTCAGTTTGTGCAAAAAGGCCTGTCAGTTAGCTAGGCGGATGGGGAGTACGAATACAAAAGCTTTAGTAGTGCATTCAGAAAGCGATACCATCATTAAGGCTTCCAGGAAATACATCCATTACAACAAGTTCACGGATACCTCCCAGAAAAAGAGCCACCTCTTTAACAGCGCCACTTAAATCAGTACAAAACCACCATGTGACGTAAATATTACCACGTTATTTCTACTGTGGAAAAATACACTGTCTGTAATGTACAAGCAAGAAATATCAGCACTTTGGTGTGGGCTTCAGATTAGCTACAGGCTCGTCGTAGCCTTGGCTACTTTCTTCAAGCACCACGCTGAGAAAACAATGAAGAACTTTATGAATGCGCTATACAGTGGTTCACAGTGACAGGACGGGGGGAGGAATCGTCTGCCAGAAACGAACAACGAAGCTTCTATTGGTCCCCGAATTACGCATCTTACCGCGGCTGTGCCAGGAACAACACTTAAAGGAACAGACAGGCCAGAAGTTCCCCGTTTAGACCGAATCAGTGACTATCCATACAGTAAACCCTACATGATCTTACAGTACACTGATTTCTCTCATTAAAAGGTGTGTAAACAAGCAGGAATGACCTTTAGGGTGAGAACAGTTAGTTGCTGGGAACAGACCCAGCAGCCCTCCTCTCTGACTTCAGATAATAATTGTTGTTGAGGGAGGTTCCCTGTCCTTGGAGGACCGGTATCTGGGAGCTTTTCTTTATTTGAAATTCTCCAGGGCTCGCTCGTCACATACATTGGCAAGTGGAGGCTCCAGAGTAAGCCATCTGTGTGTCAGTTTTTGCTTCCTCTATTGGCAATATCACTAAAATGGACTAGGGCACAGGGGTGACCCTCTCTCTTGATCGCCACATTAAAGAGAGGAGGGTGGCTTAAGTGCTTGGTTTTCTACAACGCTAAACCAACTTTGAGTTCAGAGATGGGGCTTATCTAATATAATGTGTTCAGACAAGTAAGTGCAGTGTTCGGTCTACAAATTGAAGAGGTCTCCAGCTAGTTCTTGTGTCCACCAGGGGGAGCCCTTCTCGAGAGTAGCACAAGCCATGACCTGAGAGATTATTCTGGAAGGAGCAGTGACATCACCTCTGGTTTCATCTTGAAGTACTGGTTGAAACGGAGAACTGCATATCTGCAAGAACAAATATGGTGGCCGAGAATGAGCATACATAGTTTCAGTCTTGATTATATGGATGCTGTTCGGTGTTGTTCAAAAGTGAAAACTTACCCCAAGAAGTCAAAGTCGATAGTGGAGTACTGAGCCTGGATTAATGCCCACAGTCCCCAAAAGAAATGAGATGCCTGGGGAGAACAAAAAAAAACAAAGACCATGAGGAAAAATTAAGACTTTTTTTTTTTTTACTTTTTCACAGAGGAATATATCAGGTTACCGAGGACAAAAAAAATCATAATAATAATAAACATAAATAAATAAAATCATACTGTACCCCAAAAGGAAAAATAAATAAATAAATAAATAAATATATATATATATATATATATATATATATATATATATATATATATATATTTGTTTTTTGTTTTTTTTCATATCAATGTTTTGAAAAGAAGAAAAACTAAGCTATTTTACTTTAATTTTAATTTTAACTAAGATGAATGTATATGAAAGAAGCCTATTTCCAGTAACTCTGTGTCTATATATAAATAAATAAATCATTGGAAAAATCTATCCTCAAAACCACAAACCAGGCATATTTATTTTAATTAGAATCAGTGTAATTTAAATGTAGTGCAAAAAATACTGCCTTAATGTATTAATATTTCAAATGATCTACAAATATATAATTTGTTCTGATTACATTAATGCAAATTTGATATACATTGCAGGAGGCAGATGCTTAACAGTTATAAAAAAAAACAATCTCTCAATGCCCAGATCTCAATGTTCCCAAAAAAAAAAGAGGCTTCCTTTAATAAACACCAAATGCTCTTGATTTTCTATTTTGATTTCAGGGGAAAATAGGACTAAGGAATATTCTCGACAGGCTCTGTGAGATTCACCTTGACACTGGAGTTCACTGGGACAGATTGCATGTTGTATTGTTGCTTGGAAACATTTGACCCACGCCTTTCTAAGCAAAGACGGTTTCCTTTTAGTGTACCCATTAAAAAAAGGGAAAAAACGATAACTGCATGGAAGTTATCGGTGTTGATTCTGGATCACTGACAGTGATGTAAAAGCTTATAAAATGTGGCATTTATATAAAAGCCCTCTGAAGAGACTGAATCACTCCTGCCATCATGTGAGTAAAGATCATTTGTCTGCTGGCCTATAATAAAGTCTCTATCCTCTGTGTTTTTTGCTCAACTGCACAGAATAAATGTTTGCCTCTGCCAGAGCCAAGGGTGCTGAATCCCCTCAGACACAATCTCGGAGTATATTCAGACCATCTTTCATAAAAGTCTCCTGGCTAGGCATGTGAGGATGGTGTGCAAACATAATAAAGCAGAGCTTCAGTGGGTGCCACACACCCACGTCTATCTAAAATGAATACACAGTCCTTGAAATATATAGAGATTTTTTTGGGGGAAATATTAGTTCAATAAACTCAATTAAATTCTTACTTTATACAGTTATGAATTGATGTAAAATGCACTACTGTTCAAAGGTCTGGGTAAGATTTTCTAGTGTTTTTGAACGAAGTCCATTATCCTCACCAAGGCTGCATTTAGTTTGATCGAAAATACTGTTTGAAACATTATTTAATATTACTGTATTCTATTTCAATATAATATAGTTATTATATAACAATTTATTCCTGTGATAGTAAAGCTGTTTTTTTCAGCACCATTACTTCAGTCATCAGTGTAACATGAGCCTTCGGAAATCATTTGCTGCTCATGAAACTTTTCTTATTATTATTATCAATGTTGAAAACAGCTGCTTAATATTTCTGTGGAAACAGTTTTTCAGGATTCTCTGATAAACAAAGTCTTTAGTGTCACTTTTGATCAACTGTATGCACCCTTGCCGATTAAATGTATTCATTTTTATTGAAAGAAAATCATTTGACTGACTCAACTTTGGTGTGCAAAGCTTATAAATAATTGTATAAACAGTTTCTGGCAATTTTCTATTGATTTCATCTTTGTAACTTTCACAACTGTGTCTGATATTATTCAGAATCACCTTTGTTTACTATTATATCATCTACATTATATAATATAGATATAAATGAATGATGAGAATATAACATTTTGATTATTAAAAGCTACGCCAGCTGCCTTCAACTTCTAGAAACCATAATATTGGCTTAATTTGTTTACGGTGCGTTAACATGATACTTAATCAGTATATACCCATATTTTTAAGGACTCTTCTATTTTCTTTTTCAATTAAAGCTGCAAGAAAAAGGAATCCAAAGTGAAAGGCAACAAATCACAAAGGCAACGCACATCTGTTATCATTAAGCCCCACACTGTGGCATTCCTCTGGCGTTTGTTTTAGCGTCTCTCAAGGTCCCTCTCAGGGACAGGAGAGAAAACTGCGCCCCCATAACCGAGAGCCAGAGGATGATTATGTTTTCTCTTTCTCTTCTTCCCCTAACAGACTTGAAATTAAAAAAATGTCTGCCCTGCTTTTAACACGTCTGCTGATCCCAAAAGACTGAACGGTGAGAGTAAACTAGATATTAAATTAGTTTTCCTCTGAAAGTAAACATCATTGTCAAGAAAGGGCAGGTGTGCTACTTGATTGTGGAAGAATGACCTGTGCGCACACAAACACCCAGAGGTCGACGCCTGCAAGGATCTCAAGGCTTCTTCCCTGACATCTTCCAATCATTATTCATACCTTCGTCTCCACTGGCCCTAATGCAGACCATCTACCTGCTAAATAGTTAAACTGCTCACCATGTTCCAGTTTACTTTGTAAAATGCTGCGTGTCATTAAAGAAAGTAATTACATTGAAAAAACCAATGTCTGATGTTTAATTTGGCAGGGTGCAGATGGATGGAAGTGCGTCACGATTCCAGACTGTGGCAGATGAATCCAGTTTCGACTCACCAAGGCGAAGCGGTTGACTTGCACGTACAGCACCTCCACTTCAGTGTTGGACACCTGTGTGCCCTGGGATTTGTACTCCTTGTAGGCCTCCAGATAGGCCTGGAGCCATTGCAACTGGAGCTCTCGCCCGGGATACAGGGTGTAGTCCACCTCATTCAGACCTGTCAATCACAAGAAGGCCACACCCACTTGGTTAAGCAGGTTCTTTACTCTTCTATCCAATGGCTTAATTTGTGTTCATAGAGCATTACCTGCAAATTCATTGAAGTGATTGCCAATATCATAGGCTTGATAATTGTACCCAGCATATTCGTAGTCAATGAATTTGACATTTCCTGCAGGAGGGGAAACAAATAGCAATTTGTTTAGAAAAGCACACGGGCATTGTCTTCTTAATAACCCTTGTTCTTTTTTACTGTAACAATCTATTGCCTGTATTAGCAAACCAACACTACAATGGGCATTATCTGCAATTTAAGTGACTTATCAAATCAAATGTGGAAAAAAGGAGTAAGGATTTGCATTCTGGTGCAAGACGAGAAAGAATAAACAAATGATGATGTGAACAAGACACAGGGACAGATTTCATGCACTTATAGCATGCATGTGGAAAAAACAGCATGTTATATGGGTGATTCTTCAATTAGGGTAACTTTGAAAAATGAAACTTTATCACACGGTTTCATTTCATGTAAAATATTTTTCACATCCTCTAATGATAGGATTTTGATTTTGTGCGTGATGGGAATGATTTTTTTGTGTGTGGACACAACATTGCGCGCTCAATTAACTTTTGAACGGTTGAAAAGATACTGTTTATGGATTAAAATTCTCAAATACTGACTATTTTGGTAATGATGTCAAAAAACCTACTTTCAGATCATGATGCAACATTCTTCATTATAATTTTGATGTTCACTATACCCATCTTACCACATCAGGTATCATTTCCATCATAACTAAACATGACCATCAAAATCATGATCATCATTTCATGATTTTAATAATTCAATAATGTATTAGTTTTTAAGTGTATGGGGTAAATGAAATTGATTCTTTATTCTGAAAAGTGCAATATTTCAACACAAGCAATTAAAAACAACACGTTTAAAGTTTTTATAATGATTTACAAATTATGATCATCTTTTCAAAATAAAATTACTTATGTTATCAATTTAAAAAAAATAAAAAGTTTATCTAATTGATGAATCACCATTTACATGAGTCTGCTGAGAAGAAAAGTGGAAAACTTGCAACGTTCTTTGATTTTTTAGTTTAAAGGAAAATGTGTATTATAATTTATATATATATATATATATATATATATATATATATATATATATATATATATATATATATATATATATATATATATATATATATATATATATATATATTTCAACTGAAAACAAACAATGATTCCGGCTTAAATACAAATTATTAGTGAGTGGGCAAAGTTATTCCAAGTTTTCCAGGAAATCTCGTTACTGGTGACAGAAAGAGCACCTCGCATAAACAGTCTTCAGGAAACAGTAAAAGTAAAAAGAGAGTAAAATAAAAGTGAATAGAGCAGAAATGGATAAACAAATCAGGTTAGATAAGAGTTGACAGCATTATAAAATGCAAAATGCAAAATAAAATAAAAAATACGGAAACGGCTGTACTGTAAAACCACAGGGTTGGAAGGACAGAGGAGGTAAAGGAGAGAAAATGGGCAATGTTGCCATCTAATGGCACATAGTCTGTATAGCAGTGATCTAGCAAGCAGTGACTTGATCAGTCAGGTGATGTAGACAGTGTTGAAAACAAAGCCTTACTCCACTTACTCTACAAATGTGTAATGCGTGTGTATGTATATATATATATATATGTATACAAATACAGTATAATATATGACAAATCACTGCCTAGTTTTTTAAATGCACATTATTGCACCTAATGTGTGTTTGACTTTACGTTGCCTTGCATTCCCAGTGCTCTAGAGCTCCTGGTGTGTAGAAAAAAGTTTGATTGACATTGGACAGAAGTGTTGGTCTACAGAAAGAGACACGTGAGGTGGTTACCGGGCCCGGTGGCGTCCTAGCGGGACACACTGAACACCTCCAGTCAGTGGCTATAGCCCTGTGCAGCAGATGAAGAGATTTGGGCAAACTCACATCTGTCACAGAACACACACAGCTTCACTGCAGAGAGGCCATTGGGCGCCTCCCCCGTTAAGAACAAACACGGCTCATCTCATAAACGCACACCCCCACCACACAGCATCCCCATTGGTCCATTAGCCAGCCAGTGAGGACCCAAGTTACTGGCTCTATGCAAATGCCACAGTGGCTTCCTGTGCAGGTCGAGCCTGTGGGACTCTCAGACTTATCTGACTCCCTAAGTGTCAACGAAAGGCAAGAAAAACAAAAACAGGTACGAGCTCGGAAGGCTGGCCTATTGCATAACACTCCTGTTCTTGGCTTCTATAGGTCTCACCGGGAAGGGGAGGGGGCTGAGTGAGCAGGAATGTCAAAAACTTAAACATTTTACTGTGAAAACTTCCTCCCACCCCTTGGTTTGTGTGTTAAAAGCGAGTAGGAGGAAGTGGCTTGGCTTTTTTTCTCAAAACAGAGCCTCCTTCCTCTCTCTAAGTTTAAGTGCCCAAGGTCGCAGCTGCCTCCAAACCCTGTTCTCATAGCAGATTTCCATGAGCCAATCTTTAATCGCTTGTTGTCAATTATTTACTGCTTCAAGAACAGTTTTTAGGGGCAAGTGATACCTTAAGGGCAACCGATACGTGCTGTTGGTAATCAGTTTGACGGTTGCAGCCACTTAAAAAAAAAAAAAAAAAAAAAAAAAGTGAGAGACAGGAACTACATTCTCACACTACTGCTGTGGCAGAGCAAACATTTTCTCATGCTCTTACTCTTCAAAAGTGGGTCATTCCTGTTATGCTGTCGATTTTGAGTGAATTTTAATTAATAATGTTTATATATTATATACATTTTTAAATAACAACTACAGTATAATATATGAAAAAATCTATATATCTAAATATGTAATATAATAAATATATAATTAATTATTCATTATATTATTTATAAATATAATTAAAATATTGTACTTTATTTTAGGTTTGGCACCTGAGAACATGACAAAAAAATCCACTCAAACTAAAGAAAAATTACTTTTATTTTCCTAGTCTAATTCACATATAATAAATAAATACTGTATTACTGAAACTTCAAAATGATCAAATGACTTGCTTTTATTCAAATTAGGCTTTGAATTTCCTTCCTTATATTTTCTTGTCATTGTATAAATAAAGCTGAAGTGCCTTGGCCTGAGCTGGGCATATTTATGAAAGTCTGATACTGTGTTTTATAGAAAAACTTCCTCATTTGAAAAATATATTTGCAGAAAGGAACGAACTGAAAACATTGCGCATAACAGGAATGTCACACTGGCATTCACTCTCCATCCTGTGGGCCAGGTAGCGGCAGACGGTCGCCAGTCTGTACATCATGAAGATAGTAAACAGCATCACAGCATTCAACAACATTCCCCAAAGCAAACACAAACACACATTTGCTTTTGATTTCAAGAACAGAAAACACATTTTATGGAAACCAGTGGATTCTCCTGATTGCCTTGATTAAAATCGGATGATCATTTAATTGTACTACCCTTTAGGAAAGGGCATCCATGCTATATTTCAGAGGTGAAAACACTAAATGTAAGCCTACCTTAGGCAGGGGGGGGTTGGGAAAACATACGCTGTGGCTGAAGGAAACCGGTGGGGTTTGTTGTACTCACCTTCCTGTTGTTTGTAGATGATGTTCTTACAGAGCAGATCGTTGTGACACAGAACGACTGGGGAACCCAGTTTAGAAAGGTTCTGCTGAAGCCAGATCATCTCGTCTCTAAGACACGCGGTGCTGGGCACCTCACTGTTCAGCCTGGAAACAGACGACACATACATGCATTCAGAAAACACAAACGCGCTCTTCTGTTCCAGTGTGATTCAAATAAGGCACACTGTACACAAACCTGCTTCACTCAATAAGATAAACATCTTAAAAACAGCAAACTAACTGCACAGACACTTATGGGTGTTTGATTTGTTTCCAGCAGTTGTCACGCAATAACTTTTAGTGCCTCTAAGGCATTAAAATTAACATACCTAAATTCAAACATACCAGAACTATTACTTTTACTCAAACTTGACTAGGGCAGACACTCTAACAATCCACATAGCAACATTCTCCATGTCTCAGTTTTGCATGTAAAAAAACCTCCCTGTACTGACAGCTTTAAAATCGCCCAGAGACATTATACTCGAAGGGTGTGTTACTCTACATGTTCTGCTTTGCTAAAAAAAACATGTCTCAAAACAATGCAATCCTTAAAATTAAAGCTCACCTCTGGTCCATCTCAGGGTCTTCAAAGTGTGTTGGAACAAGAGAAAAGAACTTGCTCATCTTCAGCCAGAGGTCTGATTGGGGCACCCAGCCGTTGTGGGCATGTATGGCATGGTACTTTGCCATCTGCCTCGCAATGTGCCTGTAAACAAATAAAAATGTCTTATTTTCAGGTTTAGGTTTTGGTTTTTTAGAGTGGCTCTACAGTATATTATATACAAAAGTTTGGGATTTTTTAAGACTTTTAAAAGTCTCTTATGCTCACCATAGCTGCAATTATCTGATCAAAAATAAGTATTATATTGTGAAATATTATTACAAATAGTTATCTATTATAATCTTTTTTTTTAATGTACTGTAAAGGCAAAGTCGAATCTCTAACATCATTGCTCCAGTCATCAGTTACACATAATCTTTCAGAAATCATCCTAATATGCTGATATGGTGCTAAAGAAACACTTCTTATTATTATCAATGTGAAAAACCACTGGAAAGTCCTAAAGAATAACATTTATTTGAAATAAAAAAAAACTTTGTAGCTTTATAAATGTCTTTGCTGTCAATTTTGCTTTAATGCAGCATTGCTGAATAAAAGTATAATTTTTTTTCCTGCAAACTTCTGAGAAGTAGTGCATTTAAATGCCAACACTTTAGTCACTGGTTTGCTAACACAGTAGCCTTGTTCTTTCACAGCTGTCTGAGACCCGACAAGTATTGGCTGGAGGCCTGGGTCAGAGTGCGAGAGAGAAAGCGTAGTGCGTCATTCATGTCTTAAGGCATTACTGGGTTGTGCCTTAGTAAGTTGTGCCTTAGTAAGTTTGGGGTTGTGTGACAAATGTCTGGCTAGTTGGAAGATCAACCCCGGTATCTCCACCCCGGTATCTCCACCCCGTCACGTCATCCTGAATCAATTAGCTCAGTATTATAAAGGATGATTGGATGATCATCCCATTAGAACACGCAGTTGCTCACCTGAACATGGCAGGGCTACGGATGTGCTCGGGCTCCAGGGCCACTCCCTGTAGGAACTCATAGCACAGGCCGTTGTTGAAGGTGCAGTAGAGGCGTGGAGCACATCGGTGCGCCTGCAGGACACGGAAGCTCTTCACTTCGTTCTCACGGTCCACAAACAGTTCTGTCTTGTTCCCGTAGACCCGAACCAGGACCACGTCCTGCATGGCCCCGCCGACGTAACAGCCAATCAGCTTGTTTGTGATACCGTCGGTGAAAGACTGCAGAAAGAGGAAGAAAACAAGTGGAGAGGTCATCGCTTCCAGCTCACTCAGATGGCTTGAGGTTAACCTTTAGTGATGTTCATTAAAAAACGAATTGTTAAGATCAGCATCACATGCCTCAAGTTCCTTTTTCCACTACATAAGTTGAAGAGAAACTTCATATTTACATGTATAAAAAAACGACTGATCACCAAACTTAGTGTGGCAAAACAACTAAATTACTTTTAGTTTATTCTGAATCAAAAGTGGGTGTATTCAGGGTGACAGAGCTGAACAAATTAACATCGTCCACTAATGTAAAAAAGGAGCGTGTTTGAGACGCCAAGCATTCCAGGCCACAATCATCTGTACTATTTGGGAAGGACGGGCAGTGGGCGAAACGTCTGGAATTTGATTTCTGCCAGTGTCAGAGTGGTCTGGCATGTGCTGAGCACTCAATTTTGTTTCAAAGTTGATGAAAACAACCCAATACATATCTGGTTTCCCTCCCACATGCAAGCGACGTGACACACCCCTACCAACTCTATTAATACAAGGAAACACTGTTCCACACCTTAGGCTAAACAGTCTTCAGTTTACTAATATATAATTACAGACTGATGACTTTTTATACCGGAAGGAGGCTTCGGATGTTTGGGTTTACACTGTAATGGGGAAGTGAGTTCTTATATGGTTTTAAAATGCCCAGAATGAAAATTCTGTAATCCTTTATTCTGTAATGTCACTCCAAAGTGTGTACGACTTTCTTTTTTATCTGTCCAACACCAACGAAGATGTTTTGAAGAACATATCAGGTTTCTGTATATGTTTTGTCCGTGAGTTCCAATGTTTTTCAGATATCCTTCAAAATCTCTTTAGCTGTGAACTTCTGTGGTAAAATCATCAATAATTTACCAATGACTTCATGGAAATGTCCATTCGGCCTTTCGCAATCCCAAATGCAGGGAGCATTCGATTCAATGCCTGTAGTAGCACTTGAAAAACTTGATTCAAGGTGTCTCCCCTGGTGCCCAGCTAAAGAAAAGATTGCTATCTTCACATTACTAAACAACACCAAGGCAACGGAAACCTGAACCATCACAATAAACATTGTTAATGCCGTAGTCAATAGTCAATACATGTCGGTTCTGTAATCAGTGGAACTGACTTCGTACACACCACGTTTCTAAGAAACTGCTTGAAATTCTGCTTGCCTGGAAAGGCTGAAAACTTCTTGGAGAATGAGTAGTCATGTGAAATATGTTTGTTCTTGGAAAAGGCAGTTCTGTGAGATGCCTTGTTCAATCATTAAAGAAGATTTTGGCTTTGTGTATAGATGTACTCCACTGTTCTCGATTCCACCCATCTCAGTATTAATCATCCATGAATGCAAGGGCTGAGAAAACAAAATCGATGAATCGCGAATCGAGAGATTATTAAGCATCGTTTCTGAGATTTTCCGAATACATAGCCATTCTTTCTTGAGTTGATCCTGAGCTTAGTTTTGAACAGCAGATGACACTGCATGCTTTAGAAAAAGCCGTACTCTGCTCGTTAGGGCTGTGCAATTAATTAAAATCGAAACGAAATCGCTATTTGAGATGTTGTGATTTCCTAATCGTAAACGCCTGCGATGTGGATGCGATATTACTCTGTTCCTGAGCATATGCTTGACTGTCAGTCTTCAGTGACAGTCTTACTAACCAGCCGGTTTCAAGCTTGGCTTTGCAAATTTAAAATCGCAAATCAAATCGCAATCGCAATATCTGTCAAAAAAAATCACAATTAGATATTTTCCCCATATCACACAGCCCTACTGCTCGTTTCCAAATTCTTACACACACTTGAACCCAAAATAATTCATACAATTTGAAAAGGTTGAAGCGAATTACAAGGGTGTTCAGAGTGGGCTGTGTTTACATTAATCTTGCGTCAAAAAAGCATTCTGAGCTGAGTTTAAATTAACGTTACGTGACTCAGCCGAATGCACAAGCGCTCTTTAGCACTCCTCTTCATGAGTATTTGAGAGTAGATTAGAGCGCCATCTGCTGTTAAAATCTAAACTCAGAATCGATTCCAGAGGAATTGCGATGCATTCTGAAAATCTCACTGCATCGATTTATTGTCCTAGCCCTAATGAATGCAGATTGCTCTGGGGTGAACAGAGCAGTGTAATGTCACCGTCACAGACGTCTTTGCATGTCAGCTGAAAGCACACACCTATAGTGTTATAGTAATTTGACTGGATAGCAACAAATGCCTTGACACTGACTATCCTACACAAATATTGACTTTGAGCCATTTTAAAAATGAGGGATGCTGTATGACCATAAGGCACTAACGCAGGTAGAAAATGTCCTTATACTTCATTCATCTGTCCTGTACATCTGTCAGAACAGTAAATGACATCTACATTATATAATTATATAACATTATATAATTCAACAAAGCATCAGTGAACGGTAATTGAAAATAAAAATAAAAAAGTCTTATATAACTTTTCCAGTGCCTTCAGGTTTCATAAATTGGATCTAATATCCGATAAGTTCTAATTAAACCTTAATAGACACCATTAACTAGCAATGTGCCGATCCGATACTATGTATCGGTAGGTATCGGCTCCGATACTGCCATTTTCTGCCGGATCGGGTATCGGTAAGAGGAGAACGATCCAAATCCAAAATTGTGTGTATAATATTCTGTGTAATCTTTAAGCCACACTAAAGGCATAAAAACATTGTGAAGCACCATAAATTTTCCATGCACTATATTCCAATTCTTCTGAAGCTGTTCCATTGTTTAATGTTAAATTCAAGTTTGCATAAACTTTTCTCTCCACTGCTGTTGTCTGTCATCTTTCAGTCAGTATTCAAACTGTGTGTCAGGTGTTAACCACAATGAAACTCTCTCTCCAAGATTATTCAATGTTCCTATTATTATACTTGATCTGTAGATAAAAGATCAATGGTTTTGCATGAAAGGACTTTATTTTGCTGGAGTTTAGTGTGGTTTCTAAATCATGTTACTTTCTACAGGGTGTCTGTTAGATCACAAAACCAGAATAGTGAGCACAATTAATTGTTCTTCACATGCACAGTAACTGAAATTTAAATGAATGTATTTTACAACAATACAAAGAGCAATATATAACATTATACCAGTTTTAGTCCTACACATATTCACTTTTATTTGTTCCCCTACTAAATGTTTTTTTTTTCACTAAATGTTTAGATTTTATAAGTATTGGCACTGACCATTTTTCTAGAGTAACCTTTGCTGCTGAATTATCCATTTACCTAGTTTATAATAGTATTTTCATAGATTATAGCTATATATTTTTTCATTTGTTATTTTTCTGTATAATGAAGTTGTCTATATTAAGTAGACTGCATTTAACACAAAAATCAGTGATGATAAAGTCAACACACAGAGACATAGATATTCTACATTGTTTTTTTTTTTAAAGTGCTAGAATCGGTATCAGCCGATACTCAACATTTTTGGGATCAGACTGGTTCTGAAAAAAATGGTACCATACATCCCTACTATTAACTAGTTTCAATTACTTACACCTTAGTAACAATGTACCTACACCTTGTGACTAGTACAACTATAATAGACACCAGCAACTATTGTAATACTAGCTGAAAGTCAATAGTTCTCCATACACTGAACAAAATAGTAACCTTTAAGTTAACTGGTTTTAAATATTATTTATTAATCGCTGAATCAACCTAAATACATCATTTAAACCAACAAAACTACGTTTTACAGTTTTAATCAGGTAGTAATACCTCTTTAAGGTACGGATTAAAGGTTACCACTTTTTACAGTATAGAATTTAAAGCCAAACATGTAAATTTGTTAACCATAGCAATTACTAGTCATTATTAGGATTCATGTAATTAGTACTAGTATCTCAAAAATAAGTACTAATTACGAATTGTAAAAAAGTAACCACTCATTATTGGAATACCTAAAGTATTTTTTTTAAATAGTAATAACATAAATACAGACACTAATTTTAATTCGTTTAAGGGAATAAATAAGCTATAAAAAAAGTCAATACACAACATCCAAAGATCCAACCACCCACGTTCTTCCCCTTGTAGTTTCACTTTACATTCATACTGTTGCTTTAATTTTCTCGTAATGGTGCATTAAATATATTGAAGCGAAGAGCTATATTTTTTCATGAATGAGAGTGTTACAACATAAGTGCTTTGACAGCTCGCATTGGCAGCCGTGTCTCTGCTAAGCGCCATGGTGCCGACGGGTCCATCTGGTGACGCAGCTCGGGATTTGAAGGCGAAACACGCTTAACTTCGCTTTTATGCATTATATAAGGCGTCAAATCGGCTGCTGTCGGTGAATGCAGACTTTGTGCATCGGTTAGAGCCAGCGTGCGAGCACCTGAATCGTAGGCAAAAAAAAAAATGAGACACGAGAATTACCTTCATTTTGACCTCCGAAGGTTTCCAGTGAGGTCTCAACGTTTTGATGAGTTTCAGCGCTCCGGCTCTGTAATCGTGCTCGTCTAGAGTCACGTCTAATTTAGGAACCAAAGGCGCGCCTTCTGGGACGTGAATGTAATTGGCCATTGCTATATACTCTTGCTGGTGCTGCTCTGAGACGGAGAAGATTCAGTGAATGCGATAAAGTAACGCAGGGTGAGGATTTAAGCTCAGGTTCTGCACGGTTACGCCTCCAGTGGGGATGTTCGATTCGCGAATCAAGCGTTCTTACCACTCGGTTCTTCTTTTTCGCGATTCAACTGAACCGATTCGCAGAGCATTTTGAGCGGACGGTTCTCTTAAATGTGAAAATTGTATGATTATTTATCTTGTATGGCTTCAAACCTGTGTACATTTCTTACGCGGAACACAACAGATTAAAAAAAGATGTAAAGATGTGCTGTCAAATAAAAAAATTGGGGCTGTCTGAAAGTCTGGGTGAAAGTTGCTGTGAATAAATTTGGTGTCATCTGTGCACTGGAAATATAAACATAAGTATTTAACGAAATATTTAACATGAGCGATGATTGATGGAAATCAGTGAATTGGTTTTTGAACCGGTTCATTCAAGTGAACAGTGCGAACGAACCGATTCGCTAAAGTGATTCGATTTCTCAGTGCTATCAGGTGATCCCACCCCTGTGCTTTCAGAGACTCTCGCAGTGCATGCTGGTACTATATGACTCACACTCACAATGCTTTACATCTACTGCGTTACTGTGTCACTAAGATAATACTTAAGGTAGAAAGGCTTTCGTGTTTGCTTTACTGTTTTCGACTCATGAAAATGTGTGCTCACTGTCGATGTTCATTTTGAATAGCTTTTAGCGAGATAAAATAATCTAAGGTGTAGCAAGCAACCTGTGATTAATGGCAATCACAAGCATTACAGTTTCAGATTGACGTAATATAAATGTAACAAAGGACTAGACTATAAATAAACCATATAAATATGTACGGATTGATTGGTTAATAGATGCACATGTATTTGACAAGTTAATAATACTTTATCATTAGATATTTAGCTATATATCTATCCATCCACCATGTTATGGAAGTCTTTCCAGAAATGTATCCCCTGCCTTTAAAAGAGGTAATGACCCCAGCATTATCATGACATCACAGAATACCATTTTTTGTTTTCATGAGAGAATTTGAGCTATACCTTTCATCGGTCCAGTTGTCTTTAAAAAACTTTTATCTGTTTGTAACTCTTTTCCTATCTTTGATGGAATGTACATTTCATCTACATTTTTCTTCTTTCTTTATTTTATTTTGTATTTTGTTGCCATTGTTTATCATTTTTATTTGTTGTTAATTGTGTATTACTGATTCTATACTGTTTCTGAGCATTAATAATAATAATAATAAAGCATCACTAGATGTTACCTAATTTTAAAACAACGTTTGCACCTGGATCTTTTTATGTAAAACATTTCCCTTCAAAACCTGTTTATGTGTAACAGCCTACATCTCGTGACCACTGTATTTATACCAAAAAAAAAAAAAAAAAAAAAAAATGGCAGCATAGTTCAAATTTTAGGAATGGGGGGCGCTCCGAGGCTCAAAAAGTGTACTTTAAGGATTGAAAGTATATTTTCTGGTTAAAATGTCTTTCTTAATAACATAATAATTAAATAATATTGAAACGAACAGCCTAATAATAACAACAACGTTCTCATCATTTTTGAGCTCGTACCTCATAATAGTGAAAAAAATGTTCTCATATACACGGTTATAAGCTTCCCTTATGGGCTTTTCTTCTTTTTTTATATTACATAATAAACATTTTACCCATAGACAGTAAAAGAAACCATACGAGTTAGCAAGCATGTTGTATGCACTTGGTGTTAGAGAAAGGACTCTATAGCGCTCCACGTGACAAGATTCTGACCAATCCCGTGGCGCCGCGGGCCGGAAATGATGGCCGGTTTTCACGCTAGTGCTTCCATTATGTTCCTGTAGCGATAGCGAGGGCTCGAGTATAGCTTTCACACTCACACACACCTCGTGTAGCTGGTGGCACAGCACTGTAGCTGGGAGTGCAGCTCTGAGCTCCACGGTCCTCCCCGATACGTAATTTGGCCACAAAGTACTGGTGTGTGTCGTTGTTTTGCTGTCTTTGCAAGGTAATGATTGGTTTCTTAGCTAGCCAAGCCTGTGTTAGCCGGCACATCTGCTCTGTCCAGTCCTGTTGAATACCTTGTTTTTAGACATACACGTGTAGCTGTTTTTGAGTAAAATCCCAAAATTACCCTGCAATTATTTTATTTATTTATTTTTGTTAGGTCTCCAGTGAGTATGGCTATGAGACAGACTCCTCTCACCTGCTCTGGTCACACCAGACCTGTTGTGGATCTGGCGTTCAGTGGAATAACTCCTTATGGATATTTCCTCATTAGCGCTTGTAAAGGTAGGTGTGTTCTGAAATTTAAAACCAACCCTTAAAAGAAAATATGGTCGGCTTGCTGGGCATTGAGCATGTAGAGTAACAATTTGTTTAAAGTCTGTCTATAGATTAATTTCAATGACTGTATTGCAGATGGCAAACCTATGTTGCGCCAGGGAGACACAGGGGACTGGATCGGGACGTTCTTGGGTCACAAGGGTGCTGTCTGGGGTGCCACCTTAAATAACGAAGCTACAAAAGCAGCTACAGCCGCAGCAGATTTTACAGCGTAAGTACAAGCAATAGGAAAAAAATAATAATAATGATATAGGTTAAGTAATATTGGTGAAACGTTATTTTACCTTTTATTTATTGGAATCTGGCAGAAAGGTATGGGATGCTGTCACTGGAGATGAGGTCCTCACACTGGCGCACAAGCACATTGTGAAATCTGTGAACTTCACACAGGTAAGACATGATGCAGAGAGCCCACACTAAATCAGCGTATTGGAATGATTTCTAAAGGATTGTGTGACACCTGAAGGGTAATCGCTACTGGAAATTCAGATTTGTCACCGCTGGAGTAAATTACAATCAAAATTAATTAAAATAGAAAAGTTACTTTCCTTTTCAATAATTCAAATAGTAACAAGTTACTATAAATTGTAATGTTTCATGACATTGTTTTTACTGTATTATTTGTCCAAAAAAAAAATGCAGCCTTTGTGAGCATTTAAAGCATTAAAAAATCAGACCCCAACTTTTAGAAACAATAGTGTACTTAAAAAATTCTTATGTAAGTGAAATACTTAATTTTAAATATATTACTTATTTATTAGTGTATTTATTGCATTAAATATTTAAAATCTACTCAAAGCAATGAAAACCGTTTTCAATTACAAAAATGTTGAATTCTAAGGCTGAACGATATTAAGATTTATTTCTCAGTTCTAATGAAATAACATTCATATCATATTTCCAAACACCATTAATTGGGCGGAGTCGTTTTTTTAAATTTAGAGATTTTTATCTGCACCTGTTAAATCAACAGGACAGTAACTGTCTCCTGACTGGTGGGAATGATAAAGTGCTGCGCATCTATGATCTCAGCAAACCTGAAGCAGGTATGTAAAGTGACATTTTTGATTTGTTTTGATTCTCAAAATCCAATGCCCAATCATAACTGCTTAAAGATAAATTGACATGTTCAGCTAAATGGCATTTGTAATGCAGAACCCCAGGAGATTGCAGGCCACACCTCTGCCATAAAGAAAGCTCTGTGGTGTAACAATGACCAACAGATTCTCTCAGCTGCTGATGACAAAACTGTCCGGTAAGTGGCCAAAATGGTAATGGATGAAGTCTTTGAATTTTACAGTAGATACTTTTTTGCAGACAGATATTTTACAGTATGTCTATATATGTTGTTTTATGTATGCGTGTCTGATTCTGAGTGTGTTTTGTCTTTCATGTGTAGACTTTGGGACAAGAACACAAAGGAGGCAGTGAAGACTCTGTCGTTTGATGCCTCAGTCAGCAGCATGGAGTACATTCCTGATGGGGAGATCCTCGTCATCACGTACGGGAGGACCATTGCTTTCTACAAAGCCCACAGGTAGATGGCTACAATCGGTCAAATCATGCAAATATTACTTTAGGGGCTGAAAAAAACATGCAATTAAAATGCATCGAGAACTGAAAGTTGAACGGTTTCTGTTTTCTTCAGTTTGGATCTGATTAAGACTGTTGATGCCCCTGCTTCCATTCACTCTGCCTCACTGCATCCTGAGAAAGACTTCTTTGTGGCAGGAGGAGATGACTTCAAGCTTTATAAGTATGACTACACCACTAAAGAGGAAATGGGTAGGAATAAAGCTCCTGAGTAAATGTAATTAACTATATTATTTAAATAACAAAGCTTATTATTATAGACTGGCTCATGAATTTATACTTATTTCTTCATGCTTGACATTAAGTTTGTCTCTCTTTCAGAGTCATATAAGGGTCATTTTGGACCCATACACTGTGTGCGGTTTAGCCCTGATGGAGAGCTGTATGCCAGTGGCTCAGAGGATGGCACTTTGCGTCTGTGGCAGACAGCTGTTGGGAAAACATACGGCCTGTGGAAATGTGTCCTGCCTGGTAAGTTTACACAGATACTGTGAAGATACGGTCAAGAATGTTAGTATGTCAGGCTGCAAAAGGTGTCTCTGAGCAGCTCAGTTTGCAGTAAATGCTACTCTGAGCTTGGGTCACTTAACACGCTTATTTGGGAACACAAAATGCTCCAACTGTCTAAACAAACTTGTAATGAGAACTTGTGCTGCTAATAATCCACCTGTTGTCAACAAAACAGATGTTTTAAGGGTTCTCTCCAGGGTTTTCCACTGAAGTGAAAGCTTGGTGGTTTAACATTTTAAAATAAAGAAATGAAGACTTAAAGACGTTAAGACTTTAATAAAAAAAAAAACACTTATTAGTAGTAGCAGCATGTTTATCCTCAGTGCTCCTATTTTTTTATTTTAAAGTTTAGGGATGGATTATAGGAGTAATTTTATTTCACAGTAACGGTATATACCACAATATAGTTATTTTTGCTTTAAATTAGGTCTTCATGATATCAAAATGTTTGATACCATAGAAATTTCATATTTTTTGTCACCAGTGTCAACATCACAAAAATGTAAAAAGATGTACACTTTATTTCTGAAAGCCTAAACTAAACGTACATTATCCTTCTAATAACGCTATTAATTGACCAAAAGAAAAGCTTGCAATATAGAAAATATAACAATGCTATATTATAAGCCCTAAGTCCAGCAGAATTGTAGCACTGTCATTAGATTTGAAAGGCTCATGACGGATGTCACTGCCTTAGTCTT
This sequence comes from Carassius gibelio, assembly GCF_023724105.1. Classification (NCBI taxonomy): domain Eukaryota; kingdom Metazoa; phylum Chordata; class Actinopteri; order Cypriniformes; family Cyprinidae; genus Carassius; species Carassius gibelio. The sequence continues at coordinate 26,205,519 of NC_068374.1, forward strand.
AGCCTAGGACGACGCTCACGGACCGCAGGCTGAATGCCTGATGCATATGGCACACAAAATTAAAAACACTTTGGGAGTTTCAAAGTCCTCATCGGATTGGTTGAATTATTCAAGATTTCCGGGAGATGTGCGTATAACATTCTTTAGCGTTCCAAATATGCTGTGACGTCAAACCCCTTTATGTTAGAAGAAACCTGTTATGAGCGCTTATCAGGATCAGCTGAATGCTGGATTCTCAAAAGTATGTGAAACATTTAAACTTCGGAGCATAGAATCTTTAAAATACATCTAAGAGTTTTACACAAGGTCTATATTGTGTCATCATTATTATTCTGGCATGATTCTAGCTGAATGAGAATGAATCAAATGCCTGCTCATCAGTAATTCAATATTAAGTAATTTGGTTTATCAGTGATTTTTTGTTGTGTGTGTGACTATTTGAAAGTGCCTCATAGGTCAGGAATAGGCTTCATATGTGTCCTTGTGTATCAGATCATGTATCCTATACTAAAATCTCTCTGTCCCTTTCAGAGGAGCTGTCATCAGAGAATTCTGAAGTCCTGTACTGCCCTCCAGCAGAGATCAAGGCCTGAGTTGGGAGAGAAAGAGGAAGACAATGAGGCAAAGGAGGAGAGATCACAGGAGAGGGAGAGGTCAGGGGACGGGATGGGTCAAAGAAACCACACCCCAGCAGAGTGCTGTGCCACCATCCTTCTTCACATGAGACGGACCGCACTGCCGAGCATGACTTTTGAGCGTGGAGATAAACCATCACGCATATACACATTGTTGAAATGAGCATCAGGAGATGGCGGTTGAGCTGAGAGCGCTAGTTCAGATGCTAATCCTCCAGCTGCCTGCTCTTTCTTTGATACCCATGATACAACAGTCAGCTCCTTCACAAGCGGTCGGTTTCTGCAGCACTGTGATCACTTTCGTTAAGATTTTTTCTTTTTCTTCTTTTTGTTTTTGGTGTTACAACATGTGCTTTCTGCACATTTTGTTTGTTAATGAGTTCAATGTTGGGTTTGGTATCATCTCTCAGCGGAAGTGCTCCTGAGGAACGTGTTATTCAAGTGTTTATCAAAAGTAGTGTGAATTTGTGGTAAATGTTTTCCGCGACAGCCTGGGAAATATGTTAAAAAGTGACTTAAGTTCTTTCATAATTTTGTCTTTGGTTGCAACAAGTTGTATAATTTGGCCAATAAAATGATGACGTACCTTTATCAAATGGAACATTTTTCTGTGTATTTGTATTTTTATTAGTGCTGTCAAACGATTAATCACGATTAATCACATCCAAATAAGTTTTTGTTTATGTAATATATGTATGTGTGCTGTTTTTTTATTATGTATAACAAACACATAGTATATATATTTGGAAATATTTACATGTATAAACATTTATATATTGTATATTATATATGAATATAATATATAAACATAAAATGTTTCTTAAATATATACATGCATGTTAATTATATAATAAATATACACAGTACACACACATATATTTTATAAAGAAAAACTTTTATTTCGGATGCGATTAATCGCGAGAAATCATTTGACGGCACTAGTTTTTATTTATCAGATAATATAAAGGTTTTAATTCCAAAGCGTTATATTACAGATAACGTAATGCTGTGATGTACTGCTCTTCAAATGCCCACTAGTTCACTTTTCTAATTCGAATCAAATCTTTATTGATCTATCTTTTATAAACAAGTGGTTCAACCCGTACATTTATCGCTAGTGAGTTTAAATAGTCTAACAACCAATCAGAGCGCTTCTTTCTGCGGAACGCGTCCAATAGGGGTCTCTTTTCTAAGATGGTCACTGATCCCATAAAATAAATCAGTCTCTGCCAGCGATAGTGTCCTGCTCAAGCTAACAGACATGTCGGAATTTCTGGAGGACCCGTCTGTGCTCACTAAAGATAAGCTTAAAAGTGCACTGCTGGCCCATAGTGTGGTTCTGCCGAACGGCGACCAGAAGAAGGACGTGTACGTGCAGCTGTACTTGAAGTATCTGACCGCGCAAAACAAAAAGAGCAGCGGCTCTCCGGATGTCTTCTCCAGCGACGAGGAACTGCCTCCTGCCCCCGTGGTCTCCAACAGGAGCCGCTCTGGCAGGGTGGGTTGGTTGATCGTTGATCTGACTTGGTTTGAAAATGCTTGCTTTTTTTTTTTTTGGCTGGTTATTTGATTTCATATAAAACGAACCAGAATTTGATGCAATTCGCAGTTGCGATTTTTATCCGTTGAATCAAAAAGATGCTCGAGGTTAGAGTAAAGTGAAGAGGTCAGTATCATCAGAGTAAGTAAAATGAATTAACGTTACAAAAGTGTCCGGTTTGCCAATGCATGTCTCACAAAATGAAAACAAACCGGCATGGCACGGCAACTTTTACTATTGGTGTCCGATTCGTGAACGAATCGTTATTTTGAGTTGGATCATTTCAATGAACCAAAACATGTCTGAACGATTCGTTTGCAAACAGTGAATTAGTAGAATAGAAGTGTTACACAACATAAATGTTATAAATATATGTATATGTAATTTTATCACACTCTCAGCATATATTTAATGGAATAATATTAGATTAAAACATGCAGTAATATACTGACAATATTTGATCATGTTTTTACCATTGATTCACGCAAATGCAAATTATATTTTGGTTTTAAATGACTTTTTATAAGTTGAATCAAAGCTAACCCAACTTGGGCTCATGGTACGCCCTTAAGATCTAATCAAAACGCATGTTTGTTAACACATTTAACGACAAATGTAGTCTGAACAGCTAAATGTATTTATCGCTTTATTTGAACGCTTATTGTAATGACATGTCGTGCAGAAAAATATGGTACCAAGCTTTTACGTAGTGTCTTAAAAGAATCGTTTTTAGAGCAGGGGTTTCAAGCTAACCGTTCGAAAGAACCGATTCGAACGCTACTCAGACTTCCTATTTCCCGCGTAAATGCGTCAAGAGGGTCTTCAATTGATTTAAGTATTTAAAATCATAAATGCATGACTTTTGCAGAGATTTTAAGGTGTCAGGAATCTTACACTGCTGTTATCTCATCAGCTCGACATCTGTTTCAGGCGTGTCCATTCAAGTCACATGAAACGTACACTTCAGGGAAGATCCATACTGTGGAAATTCGTACGTAATTCGTACCTAGCGTACCATGGTAATTTTAAAGAAAACGCACACGGTTTTGTTTTGATATGTTTATTTTGATATGATATTTAGGGTGATTTCATAAATACCACTGAAGTAATTAAACACCTGGTCTTAGAGAAGTGAGAGCGTTCCCCCCCTCACTTCTCTGTATTTGTTTCTCATTATAAAGCCAGACTGCTTTTGATCAGGTAAGGATGTGTCGATTGTTTCCATTATAAGTTTTTAGAGTGAATGCTACAAGTTTCAAGTTTTTCTGAGAACCAGATTACCTCAACCCTGAACCCTCCACCCAGACAAGTAACTTACACAGACTCCTTTTATGTTTTAACATAAGGTTAGATGTTTGATGTTAAAGGCACCTCTCTACTCCAGTGCCAGTGAATGAGGTACTGTGGCCTGTCATTGTGAACTCTTCCTGAATGGGAGTTTCTCTGTCATCAACCACCTTTTCATCTTGCCTGCTAAGATATTTTTCTTTAGCAATAAACATGCCAGTAAGTATTTATCAGGTATGAAAGCCTACTCTAAGTTCAGCTGGTAAACAAATCGCTTAAATCAGGGATTTTAGATTTCAAAATTTAGATGGCAGCTCTTGTGTGCATAGTATATATCTCTGTGTGTGCCTGTCATGTGTAAAGATGCAAGTTACTTTGAAAATTAATATTCTAAATATAAAAATAATGTTTTTCTGCACTCACATTGGTACAGAAAAACACTTCTCGTCCCCCGTGGGGGTCATTGGACCTTATTTTGTAAACATCTGACTTGATCGAATGGGAACTATATAAGAATAAGATGAGCGTATAACAAGGCTGTTTTTATAGTGGGTTTGGTCCCTTTATTAAGGAAATACTTCTCTTGTGAAGAGGAATTTCTGCTTCGGTTGCCAGATGTGTGTGTTGCATTCCGCTTTGAAGTTACTGTCTCTCAGAGAGTAATTTCAGAAACGTGCGAGACGCTCCTCTTTGGCATGTTTTTTATTAACGCACATCATTCTCATTTTTGAGAATTTGAGAATTCCGTTGTTTGATCTCATGTTCGACCTCTTCAATCCATTGTAAAAGTATCTGGGCTAGATTATGCTTTTGTGAAAAAAAAAAAAAACAGCTCCGCAATGGCCCATAAATCTGGCTGATCTGAAACATGTAACCAGAAATGTCAGAAATGCAAAAGCTTAATCTGACAAAATACTGCAAAATATAAAAAAAGTCACTGCATGTACAAAATTTTGTAGGCCTGAGCGTGTTGTCCGTGGACTAAGGAAAGGTTTCTCCCTCCATGCTGCTGGAATGCTGTGATTATGAAAGTTTTTTTTGAGCAGGCAGTGTTCCAGATCAGCTCCTCTGAAGGCCCCTTACTGAAACTCATGCGCCTTCACGATCTCCTGCTCCTCGTAACAAATTCTCTCCTCCTTCTCCTCACTGTTTTCACCATTTCTCCTCGGTCACATGGTCGTGTTTGTGGAGCGAGACTCGACACCAGGGAATGTGGCTGGATTTTCATTGTTCATGCTTTGTCCCACTCCGAAAGTCTGTTTGCAATGCCTTCAGTCTCAAATGCCACCATCTCTGTGGAAATTTGCATAAGCATTATAGATTTTTATTTTTTATTTTCACTGCCTAATTTAACTTGATTGGTTTATTCAAATGAACATTTGCTCCTGTACTTACATGCTAGGCATGTATTCTTAATAGGGCTTGTTTTAAACTCCACCCAGTTGGCGCTAAGCTCCTGAGTTTCTCAAAAAGGCAATAGTGTGTATAGTATGTTTATGGTCTGGGGATGTAATGAATGTACCCTCATTTTCCTTTGAAACTACCTTGCACCTATTGCTTAACAAGCGCTGATACTTTACCTTCATGCCATATTAATTTTTTTTTTTTTTTTTTTTTTTTTTTTGTACTACAGCTTTGCAAAGTGCATGTGAATATTAAGCTGAAAATGATAAGTCACAGAACTGATTCTTCACTGAATCCTCTTCACAGAAAGCCACCAGGAAAACAGACAAAGTTCGTCCAGAGGATGTAGATGTCACTGAACTGAGCAACGAGGCTTTGAAAGATCTGTTACTGAAGTATGGCCTGATCATTGGACCCATTGTTGGTGAGCTGTTTATTACATTCAAACTGCCTGTAAAGTGTAAATATTGCAGATAATGTATCATTTTAACCGTAAGTATTTGGGCACTTACACAGAGCATAATTGTAGGCCTGCAACAACTAATCGATAAAATTAGATTATTTTAATTGGATGATTCTCATTGTCAATTAGTTGAGTCTGCTCACAGTGCACGTGCAACCGAAGCCTGTCGCATGAAATTACAGCACTGAATAACACATTTCTATGGACAAAACGCATCTACAAATATTGGAGGAAACAGAATGAGCTCCTGCTGAAAAAGTATGTTATCCAAGCTGCCCTAAACAATGCCAGCAGGCATGTGAGCAGTTATCAAAGGCAAAGAAGGCCCTCTTATTACAACAATTAAAATGACATTTTTAGAATTTGGTGGTCTATTAAATTAAGCCCTGTATGTTTTCATTGCATTAAGTTGGCACATTTGTTTTAAGGACATTGGGAAGAAAGTGGAATAGTGTGTTTTTGTCAGTAAAAATGAAAGACAATAGGAGTTTTCATCAATTTAATCGAAAAAATTGTCGACCAACTAGTCGATTATCCAAATAATCTTTAATTGCAGCCACGTGACACAATGAAAACAGCAAAAATGTTGGGGTGTGTGTGAACTTCACTTGTTGGATGAGAACTGGCTTCATATATTCCTTAAAATAAAAAAACCTGGCAACAGTTGCTTAAAAGTAACTTCAAAAAATGGTGCCACTGTATGTTAAACAGCATTTGTGTGATATAAAATATTTTAAGATATGTACTGAATTTTTTTTTTATTCCCCTTTTTATATATATATATATATATATATATATTTCAGTTTAACAGACTGAAATGTTGCCAGAAAAAAAGTACAATGACCTATAAGCATAAATAAGGCATGAAATAAATTTTTTACATGTATGGACATGGAATATAATACAATACCATAAAAACGTCATGAAATGTAATATACACAAAAACTGTCTTTTTGTCACCGCGCAAAACAAGCAACAACAAAAAATTGTGGTCCTGTGCAAGGCTATCATTAAATCGGCAGTTTCACCTAGCATCCAGCTTTGCATGTTTTTCCAACTCTGGCCTGAATGGTTACAATGTCCTTAAATGTATGTTAGAAAGCTCCTCCGATAAAGCAGCTGACTTTCTCACTGCTTGTTTTGAACGGGCAAAGAAATTTTCATCTAAATCAGACGAGATTTTTCAGCAGCGTTGTCTGTCATGCTCCGAAGAAGTCTACTGATCTGACACTGACATTGACCAGTGCTTTCTCATCAGCGTCCACTCGGAAGATTTACGAGAAGAGGCTTCAGAAGCTGTTAGATCAAGGTCCTCCTCAGACTTTGGTCCCTCCCTCAGAGACATCACAGACAGACGGCAGCCAGAATGGCAACACAGACTCGGACCGGTACAGCGACAAGGAGGAAGGTACTGGACAAAATATCCCTTTTATTTAAGCACATACTTATAGAAATAAATGTTTAAAAAATGCTCCTTTGCCTGTTTGTCAGAAACTGTAGCTCCAGCTCCTGTGTTTGTGCCCCAACCTGAACCGGATGTAGAGGCCGAGCCGATCCCAGTTGTGGAGAGACCGACCAGGAGCAGAGGGAAGACCCCAGTGACCAGCAGAACACGCAGTGGCCAGCACAACAGGGTGAGGACCAAACTTGTGAATTGTGCTTTTCCTTGCCTTTTGGGTGGTCGAGCTCTAGCTGTCGGTATCTAGGGACTGAAGTGGCAGATATACAAAACTGTTCATATACAAAACTGGTTTTAATGGCTGTAGAAAATGTAGCTTTGCCATCACAGGAGTAAATTGCATTTTAAATGTATTCAAATAGAAAACGATTGTTTGAAATTGTGATAATATTGCACAAATAACAGTTTGTCATCAAATAAATCCAGCTTTTGTGATCATAAGAGGCTTCTTTAGTCATTATAAAAATATTAATAATAAAAATATATTATTAATCAACTCCATATGAAATCAAAATCACATTTACTTTAACACAGTCTTATTGTGAACACTGCATCATTGCGCTTTTATTCCAGAATAAAGATAAAATGATATCTGTAATATTTAATGAAGGTTTAATTTATTTATTTATTTATTTTTTTTCTGTATGACTTTTCTAGCCATTTTGGCATTTGATTTTAACTTTTCATTTAGTTGGGTGTAATTCTGGCTTATAATGGCTACTTTTTCACGGTTTAAACATTCCTGGTATATAATGTAATGTTTTGCCTTTGTCATTAATATATTGATGTTGTTTTATTCAGAAATGCATCTGGTTCCAGGAGTAAATGATTAGCCTAAAGCCGATTTGATCAGTCAGGCAGAAGTTGTGTATGTGGCAAATGAAGCAAACTCTGCAGACTGAAGATATGTTCACATGATCTCAATTACAGCTAGCACTCCTACCGTTTCCTATCCCTTCTCTCTTTCACTTTAGCTTCAACTTGGCCCAGACTTTAATCCGGTTTATCTTCTTCCTTCCTCCGTTCCTCCAGGCGCACTTTACTTTCTCATTCCTGTGTGAAGGTTTTGCATTTCTGTGTAGACTTGTTCAAGTCAGTTGTAAACAAATAGCCAATAATATGCTTCCATCAAAGCCTTTACTATTAAAAAAAAAAAAAAGTTATTTTGTCTCTTATACTTTGTTGGGTTTTTTTTTTTTTTCCCATGTGATATTCCTGCCTGCATATTTTCCCAGCATTATCTGTTCAGGGTTCAGTAGCACCACCTGGTGTAGAAGAGATCTGGCCTACTGCAGGTGGTCACATTGACTGCTCCACATCTGAATGTTGTCATACCTGCTGTAAGAATTCAGATACGCCATTTGTTCATGTCTGGAAAACTCTAGACCTTTCATTGTGCGACGTGTAGGAGGATGAGGCACACAATCAGGAGGAGGATTTTCCAGTATCCAACATCAAGAGAAAGTTGCAGAGATCTTCTCACAGGCTGGATCAGTTAGTTCCTGCAAGCAACGACAATGTAACATAATCTGTGGTTATGATATTAATGTGCGTCACCGGGTTTCTGTGTGTGGTGATAAAAGTTAAAAACCTATTTGGGTTTGCACACTGGTGTACAGGGTTTGGTTGAGCTCCTATTTGCTTCACAAATGAGCCAAAGCTGAAATATACTTGATTACTCAATAGTTAATGAGGTTTGTATGCATGTGTGGTGTTTTCAGGAGAACTCTGAGCTCTCATCATGTTACTCAAGACAGGAGGACAGGACTTGTGGTAGGTGGCCATGAAACTGGCCTAGTGCCAACTGTATAAAATATCATCCTTGCTTTATGCACATGCTTTTGTCCTTTATATTCAAGCCAACAAGAAGAGAGCCCAGACCTTTGCTCACAGATAAGATGTCAAAGCTCTCATCTAAGACTGATTTGAATGAGGCTCCTGTTACTGATGAGGTGTCTTCCTGCTTAAAAGCCCTTGTCTGAGATCTAAATTTGACATAAAAGGCAAAACAAAGTTCTCAATGAAATTGTATAATTTACTCACTTGCAAGTTGTTCTAAATCTGTGAGGGAGTTTCTTCTGTGGAACGCAAAAGATGGTGTTTTGAAGACCGTTGGCAACTAAACAGGTTTTCAGTGACTTCTGTAGTATGGAGAAATACCGTGGAAGTCGATGGTTACCAACATTCTTCAAAATGTCTTTTTGTGTTCAACAGAAGAAAATTCATACAGGTTTGGAGGTCATGTCTCTTAGGATTGCTCTGAGCCCTTAGTATTGAAGGAGGTCTTTATTCCTCCGGTGAGGGTGAAAGCACAACCTTTGGTAGGTCCAGAATGAACCTCACACATGAACGTGATGCAGCTCATTTTCTAGTGCCACAGTGTTTTCTTTTACCGTTTATGTCTGCAACTGATTTTGCAGAATCACTAAAACATCACAACTCCTTACCAGTCAACCGTATCTGGTTTACACGGTGCCACTTCTGCTGACAAGGTATTAACTTGAGAATGAAAGCAACACATCTAATAGAGTTGGTAATTGTTTTGTTGTATGTGTGTCACTCAGTAATAGGTTACAATGTTACATGAATTTCAAGTTGTAATTTACATTGTTGGTTTATCAGAAGAGTTTTGGCTCACCAAAGACCAAGACTAGACCGTCCAAAATCACCCCTTTTTTTTCCCCTCAAATCACTTCTGTCCAAGGACCTGATAGCAGCCAGACAGAGACGCCAAAGACACCAATGGTAATTTCATGAGCTTTATGGTTTTGGGCTCCACAAGTGTGTAAAGGGAACGAGGAAACTTGGGATTTTCGAGACACTTAGGTTATGCACGGCTTTGGTGTGATGAAACAAGTTTCTCTTGTTTTTAAAGTGAAAGCTGAAACCTGGATCTTCAGCATTGCAATGTTTGTGGTGGTGTTATATCCCACACCAGTGTTCACATCTTTGTGGCTGTCTCTGTGCGCAGGTTGAAAAGGTGTCGGCTATTGATCAGACCCCGAGGACGGTAGAGAGAGATGTGCTTAAAGAGATCTTTCCCAGTGAAAACCTCAGCACTCCTACTGGAATCAGGTACAGAGGGAAGGGGTTTCTAGATCAAACAGAAAGAAGTGCGTCCATGTCTTTAAATAATATTTAAATAATAATATTTTTGAACTCCCTTTAAACTTATACAAATGTAAAGGGGAAAAAGATTATTAAATATTTTTATTTATTTTTATTATAGATTGTGGATCGTTGTATCACACTGAATTTGTCTCCCAAAAAATAGAAAAATATTAACATGCTTCTAATAGAGGTTTATTCAAGTGATTGTAGGCATGAGTTGCATTCATTTTATTAAAATTGAGTAAAATTACTGAACCAAATGAGTGTTGTGAACTTTAAAACTGAATTTTTATATACGCAAACAACAGGTAATTTCAGCGAATCTTAAAAAGTATCAAAAGATTGCAAATAAACCACTGTAAACCAACATTTTTAAAACGTATGGACAAAATAAAAGTACGTTTAGAAAATTGTCTATTTTTGTCTTGTTTTTTTATATATAAAAACAAGGTACATTTTCTTAAAGTATTTTTATTTGTATTTTTTTTTTATCTTTATTTTTTATATTTCGAAAAGTTAAGAGAATCCATCTTAAATTAAGTTTATTTTTCAAATCTATTTTATAGTGCCACCTGTCGCCGACCAATCAGAGGAGCAGCTGGCCGGCCCCTGGTCGGTGATTCATGGTTGGATGAATCCCGTCTCCATCTTAAGGAGCTCAGAGAAACCAGCTCCTCCTCCACTTACACTGAGACCCGATCTGTCCCGCGTGTGACCGCAGTCCCTCTAACCGCTTCCAAGCCTGCGGCGCCCCCTGCTGTGAAGAGCAGAGCGCGGCGCAGCCTGCCAGTGTGGGTGCAGCTTCTGCTGCTCAGTGCATTCGCTGGATTCCTGTTCTTTGTCTACCAGGCCATGGAGACTAATGAGATTGGACTCTTCAAGCAGAGCGGAGCAGATGATAGCACCAGCAAATGAATGTTATGCGGATCACCCCCCTCTTCCCTCTTTATCGTACTCAGCCAGTACGTCTCCGCTGATTCGGCAACCGTGGACTTTTATCTGCGATCTTTATAGATTCATACAAAGACAGAAAACCCCAGATTTTGCATCATGTCTGTTCATACCCTCTTTCAAATGAAGCCTGGCTTTAATTTTAACAGTCACTTTTCTTGCCTTTGTATAGTGTGTGTGTGTCATTTGTACATTATTTTCCAGATAAATGTTGGTGCTGTCCATGAATGTGAGTAGAAGTGCTGAAGGAGTTGGCTAAATACACTTTTTTTTTTTTTTTTTTGTTTGTAAACCACATTTAGTGTCTACTTGTGACCATATTTTTGCATTTATTTACACATGTAGCTCTTTATAGGTGCCGTATCTTAACATTGAAGGCCCTTGTAGTATCTGTGTATGTTGTGGAAATACAAATATTTTCAATAAATTTGTTGAATAATTTTCAGGATCTTGGCGTTACAAGCAGTTTCATAAAATGTCAACAATTAATCTGAACAACCTAAACACTAACTGAGAGTTTGCAACAAAACTCGACTCATCTAGTTCTCAAATTTGAAAAAATATACTCTCTAAGTTTAAGTGACATTGTAAGTCCCTGATACTTGATATGTTACATTTGTAGAACTGGACAATGAGTAGAATGGCCACTGTTATGCCCTTTACTCTGCTTTTAAGATTGATGCATTAACGATTCAATATTCTGAAAATATACTTAATTTTCATAAGGTGCTGTAGATTTATGAGAGAAAGCTGGGAGCTTTCAGGTACTTTTTATGTATATGCCAGAATATGTTTTAATAAAGCAGTTTACCTCGTATCAGCTATGTCTCAGTTGGCTGGTTTATTTGGATAAGTGCATTTATATGTTTGACCTTATTTATTAGCACTTTCCTCTACCTAATGCTTTGTCTTCAGGTTGAGCAAATGGGTTTGCTGCAGTTCTTCACAGAGACACTGGAAAGGCTGACCTTACTTTGATCTGGGATAGGTAAGGAGGATATAACTGCAAGGTCCAGGAATAGACCGTCTCATTGAGTTTAATCGCCTTACACTTGCCACTGCTGTGCGTAATAAGCTCACACACGCTACCATGAGCTGAAGTTTGCATTGAGACTCAGCCATCAGTTACTATAATTTAGCTGGACACCTATTTACACCAATAAAGTGGTGTATTTTTATTTTATTGTTCATTTTAATGAATGCTAGTGAGGCCCATAATTCCTCTTTGAAATGAATTGGTGTTCGTTCTCCGTGTGATGACGTCACAGAAGGTCAGGGTGATTTAGTCAGAGAGGTCATCTGATGTCTTAGATTCACCCGCCGCTGATGCACCCAGGAGGCAGCGTTTCTTTACAACCAAGTGAGTGGACCGTTTCTTTCAATATGAATTTCTAAACTATGTCAATGAGAGAGAAATGCTTTGTTTCAAAGCAATCGGCTTAGTTTTGTTTGATTTGAATCGTCACCGGTCTGTTTTAGCAGTAAACCCTGGTGAAAATGTACCCAACCACCCTTACACAGCTGGCACGGTCGAATCCTTTCCAGACTCCTCTGTTCCTCATGAAACCAGATCAGCAACAAGAGAGCCGACAGATAAAACGCAAACTTGCTGCAGCAGCTTATGCTGGTAAGAAGTTCTTCTTTATCTTCTGAATTGGAAAGTTGGTTGCAGAAAGTAGTAGACATGGAATATGACTTTTGTGCAAAATAGATAATTGTATTGCTTTTATGGTAGTTATTATGTGTTGTAAGATTTTTGGCTTGCTGGCATTGTGATGATGCCGAGTGGAAATATTCTACTATATTTAAAGTAAACTCCGACTGTCAGAATGCTCGTCCTTTCCATTCATAAAGAATTCACCTCTTCCACAAGGATTACGCGTCTGGCTAATAGACTTTACCTTGTCATGATTGCCTGTTAATTCCTAGACCCTTTTTCTCAAGAAAATATTGCACTTGAATATGTAGGACGCATATTTCCTGTTAAAAGAATAGTTGACCCCAAATATCATTTATGTTCCTGTTTCGTCCTTCCATGGGACACAAAAGAAGACATTTTTGTGCTGATTGGTTTCTATATGCAATTGCAATAAGTGAGGACAACGCTTGCAAAATCATCATGATTGTATTTCAAATGGTTTGTTAAGAATATATAATTTATATGAATAATGGAAGTCTTCTGCAGTCGTGCCATAGTTTTGTGTGACAAACTCAATTTATTCAGTCATTCACTGGTAACTGCTGCAAACCGTTCATTGAATTAGTGAGTTGAACTCGAGAAAGGCACAATATCCGGTTCAGAAATAAATAATTTGGATCGGACTGAAATGCACAATTTTGTTTCTTAATTCAAACAGTTTTGTCCTCTGTATTATCACACACAGTATTGATGTTGGCGAGCAGTTTTGTTGTTGAATGTGTGTTTTTGTCCCTCAGATGCCGATGTGAGCTGTGAATATGGGTCGAATAAATATTACGCCCTCTGCGGTTTCGGTGGGATTTTGAGCTGTGGTCTCACACACACAGCAGTCGTGCCCCTCGACCTCATTAAATGCCGCATACAGGTGTCTGTTTTACTACTTTAGTTTCTAGATGTTTTAATGTTACATTAGAGAAGTTACAAACTTGTTTTGACTGACTGTGTAACCTGACTTGGGAAAATGCATCATTTCTATTGTCCTCCAGGTGGACCCGGTTAAGTACAAGTCTATTTTCAATGGATTTTCCGTCACGCTGAGAGAGGATGGCTTGAGGGGGCTGGGCAAAGGGTGGGCTCCTACATTTATTGGTTACTCCATGCAAGGCCTTTGCAAGTTTGGTTTCTATGAAGTCTTTAAGGTCTTGTACAATGACATGCTTGGAGAGGTAAGTCGTCTTTGGGATACAAAGACAACTTGCAAATATCATTCCAAAATGCTTAATTTGACATGTTTTTGCACATTTATTTGTGATAGATCACCAGCTAACTGCTGTCATTTTTGGTGTGTTTGTTTTTTGGTCTGGTGAGCAGGAGAATGCTTATTTGTGGAGGACTTCAGTGTATCTGGCCGCATCTGCCAGTGCTGAATTCTTTGCTGATATTGCACTGGCTCCTATGGAAGCATGTAAAGTGCGTATCCAGACGCAGCCCGGCTATGCTAACACCCTGAGAGAGTGCGCCCCCAAAATGCATGCTGAGGAGGGGCTAAAAGCGTGAGTAGATCCTTAACCCTCTGATACTCGTCACTCAGGGGCCACACTTACAATCCCTGGAGGTCTAAAAAAACAGACCAAATAAACGTTTTTTTTAATGAAATGAGTTATGAAATGAATGCTACATTTTATTTCAGTAATATTTATTCTTTAATAATAATTAATTAAGGAGATTTCATGAAACTAGGCCATATTTACCTTTTCTGTACAAAAATTCATTATTTCCAATAGAAGTTAAAATGAGGCAAATGTATCTTCTAAATGTTTATACAGAGCTATATATTGTATAAATAAATAAATAAAATATTCTTTATATATGTAATACACACACACACACACACACACACATATATATATATATATATATATATATATATATATATATATATATATATATATATATATATATATATATATATATATATATATATATATAAAATATTTTCAGATATAATTACTAACTTTTATTAGGTTTTGTATTTGAATAGATATAACGCATTAAGCACAGTTTATTTCTCTAAAAAGATATCCAGAGTGTTTAGGCTAACCAAACTGTACAAAATATGAGTCATTGACTGCATTACATTCATAATAATAATGAAGGCATTTTAATCAACAACGTCAGTTCCATGAAGAACCTAAAGGTTCTTTAGTAGACAAAAACATGCTGGAGTCCTGATTGTGGGTGTTGTTGTCTGTGCAGGTTCTATAAAGGTGTTTATCCCTTGTGGCTGAGGCAGATCCCCTACACCATGATGAAGTTTGCCTGTTTCGAGCGAACCGTGGAGATGCTGTACAAGTACATAGTACCAAAACCGCGTAGTGAGTGCTCCAAACCTGAGCAGCTGGTGGTGACCTTCGTTGCTGGTTATATTGGTAAGTTAACTTTAAAAGTGGTTAGGCCCTTAGTAGGGGTGCTCCGATCACGATCGGCCGATCGTTATGCGCATCTCGTCAGTAAAGCCGGTTCTCTAATCAGCTGTTAATTCCATCAGGTGCGTGATTTCACATAGAGTAGCTGTTAATACACAGAGCCGTTGTTAATAGAGAAGATGCGCAAATCAGGTTAATTTTCAGCGTTTTTTGACGCATCTTCTCAGTTAACAACGGCTCTGTGTAGTAACAGCTGCTCTATGTGAAATCACGCACCTGATGGAATTAACCGCTGATTAGAGAACCGGCTTTACTGACGAGATGCGCATTAACGATCGGCCGATCGTGATCGGAGCACCCCTAGCCCTTAGGTACAATTTAGAAATATTTAGACATACAGTTTAGCCTGATGTGTATATATATCTGAAAAGAGAACTTGCTCAAGTTTGCATCAATAGAGATGGATCCAAATAAGCTAAGATGAATGTCTGTTCTCAGCTGGCGTGTTCTGTGCTGTGGTGTCCCATCCCGCTGACTCTGTGGTGTCTGTACTGAATAAAGAGAGCGGCAGTTCAGCTGTTGAGGTGCTGAAAAGACTGGGCCCCGCAGGTGAGTCAGACACGTATATAAAACATAATAGTCAACAGCAGATCAGATAAATACTTTGCTGATCAAAGATACAGATGAGTGTGTGTGTATATATATCTCGTGAAGGCTAAATTATTAATGGATGAATGCAAGTTCTCAGGAAAGAACCCATTCTTTTTTTTGGTATTTAAAAAATAAGTAATACATTATACTGAATCAATTTTGCCCTCAAACAAAAAAAAAACGAAAGTTTTTGTATTGTTTATTCATTCTCATTTTTTTTTATTTGATTAAAAACTGTTTGTACATGTTTATTATTATTATATTGTTCATAAAAGACCTTGAAGCACCTTTTCACTGAGGTTGCTGTGGGATGTAATAACCTTTATTACCAAAAGAGGAGGCTGTTGTTCTAATATTTATTCCTATTAGATCAGCTCAGTATCATAGGGATCTCATTAGAAATGAATAATGACCAATTCATTTGGTTCTTTTATCTCAGATGATTAATTATTGGCATGTTTAAGTGTCATGACATTAAATAGGAAGTATAGATTAGCACAGTTTTAGTAACCGGTCTAGTCACTCGGTGTGTAAATGAATGTTGATGTGGGCACTGTTTTTCCCACAGGTGTGTGGAAGGGTCTTTTTGCTCGAATCATTATGATTGGCACACTGACCGCTCTACAGTGGTTCATCTATGACTCAGTGAAGGTGTACTTCCGTCTGCCTCGTCCACCGCCCCCTGAGATGCCGGAGTCCCTTAAGAGGAAGATGGGTCTCCTGGACTGCTAGACTTTTCTCTCATCAGCAGTATCCTGAGTAACTAAACAAAGTCAGAGGTTTTTTTCCACATTCACCACTTGCAAAAAACTCCAGTCCCTGAAGTGTTTATCAGTGTTGAAGGCAGTATTTAATTATCACTAGGTTCTCCCAGGGACATTGTGTGCATGTATGAATATTAGAGTAAAATCAATCACACACTAAACATCTGTTGATTTTTATGTGACTCCTGTGTGTTTTGTCAAACTGTTTTGCTCTCATTAGGTAACTAAAACCACAAAGAGTAATGTATTTATCTACTGGAAATATAATTTTGGGTATTATTGACATCACTGTAGACATTGTGTGTTTTGACATTATATGTAGAAAACTTTTCTATAATTAGGTAATATTGGTATGCACGTATTTTATATGTAGTTTAAATATATATAGTCGTATTTGCATGAAATAAAACAGGGTTTCATTGTTTTTATCGTTAACTAAAAATAATTACGTTTTTGTTAATTGAAATAAAGCTAATATATTATTAACACAAAAAAAGAAAATTACAAATGTTGCTGTGGCACCCAACTGAAATAAAATACTGTAAGTTTAAGCTGAAATATTAGAATTACTGCAAATAAAATGCAAATAAACATTTTATTAAAATGGAAAAAATACTTATAAAAGACAAAAGCATATAAAAATTAGAATATAAATGATTATATTTTATAATGTATTATATTAATAAAGGCTAATTCAAAATTCTAGAATAGTATATACATAATACAAAAAAAACAATATGAGATTGTGATAGAAATGCTAATGCAAAGATCTATTAAATAAAAGTGTATCATTAAAACAAAAACATAAAATTTGAGAATTAAAAAAAAAACAAGAGCATGATCTTTAAAAGGTATTAAAATTTTAAGTAATTAAAAAATAATAATAATTACATGTGAAGCTGTTATGACATTTTCTGAAAGGTAAGCATTAAGTCATGTAAACATTTTAGGTCATACCAGTTC
The DNA here is from genome assembly GCF_023724105.1 of Carassius gibelio. NCBI lineage: Eukaryota > Metazoa > Chordata > Actinopteri > Cypriniformes > Cyprinidae > Carassius > Carassius gibelio. The sequence continues at coordinate 26,222,812 of NC_068374.1, forward strand.
TGCTAACAAAAGGCAAACAAGATTCAAACTCCTGCTCTGGAATATCATTTGAATTCACCTTTAATTAGTTTCATTTATGAATGTTTTATAGAATATTTCAGTCACATTAAGAGATGTGGTATCCACAGGGTCTTGACTGCTCAGTCTCACTGTAATGTCACAATGCCCCTGGATTCTCTCTCCTCTTCTTTCCTCATCAGCTTGATGTAAGCAACAGGAATATGATGACCCATGACCTCATGACTATCAGAGGAACACCAAGCAGAGAGGGGTCATTCACTTCACAGAGTGTGCCTACATTTGGGTCGTCTTTATGAGAGTGTATGAGTTTTTGAGAGCGAGGGACTGGGTGTTCACATATAAGTGTGGAAGGGGATAGTCGGTGTGCTCCATTTTTGTCATTATATCCCATTAGGTTTGTCTTGTTAATGTGGTTTGCAGTGGCAGGACTGTGAAGTTGAATTCTGAGAAACGAATGCTCTCTGATTTTCTCACTAAGCCACTGATGCTGAGGGTCAAAGGTTATGGGATTCTGAGTTGCATTTCAGTGTAACCTTTTTTTTTTGCCACTAATGCATTCATTCTGTAATGGCTCCACATGCACCTTCACCTCCCTAGTGAGTAATGCAGCATCAAGACATCCAAAGTGCGTTGAAAGCACATGATTTCACGGTGCCTTTGGTATATAACTGAACTTTAGTTTTACAAATCATACAAACTGGAATGAATGAATATATCAAAACCCACATGAGTGCATAATACTGTTAGTGCAGCTGGCTGTTTTTAGTGAACACACGTGCATAGAGGGTTCCAACAGCTATTTGTGGAGCTCTTGTGATCATGTGCAGTAAAATCACACAAGAAAAATTTAAAAGCAGCAGTGTTTGGATGAAACATTTCATTAGAAAGTTACTTAATTAGAATGTCAGAAACAGAGTTATTATAGGCTTGAAATAAGATAAAAAATAAACTTAAAATATAAAAGAATATAAACTTACTTTTACTTATAAGTGTGTGTGTGTGTGTATTTTTTATATATATATATATATAAACTCTCTCTCTCTCTCTCTCTCTCTCTCTCTCTCTCTCTCTCTATATATATATATATATAACTTAAAACTCTTTTAAAACAATAAAAACTGCAAACTACAATAGAATATCAATAAACTGATCAACTGTTTTCTCAAACAATTAAAAAATAACAGCAAGTAACAATTAAATAAACATGAACTTTTGAAGTAAAAAAACTGAAATGGTATTTTCTTGTAAAATATACTACAGTTATCTTTGTTTAATTTACAACTTTAAATAATAATCATTTATTTTTGTTACAGTACTGAGATCTTGGGCAGTAATGATGATGCTTTACCTTTAGTTTTGGCTTCATATTTGACAAAAATAAAGATTTGGTACTGTTTGTACTTTACAATAAGGTTCCATTTGTTAACTGTATTTAATGCATGAACTACAGTAACAATCAGCAGTACATTTGTTACAGTATATATTCGTTGGTATTAACGTTAGTTAATAAAAATTCAACTGTTCATTGTTAGTCCATGTTAGCTCACATCCATTAACTAACATTATTAGAAACAACTTTTAATTTGAATACAGTATTAGTAAATGTTGGAATCAACTAAGATTAATAAATACTTTAGAAGTATTTTTCATTCATGACGTATGTTAACAAATGAAACTTTTGTAAAGTTTTACCACATTTATAATAGTTTATAATAAAGGCTGAAGTAGAACATTTAGGCCAGAAGAAGAGATCATAACCTGTACAGCTTCACAAGAGAGTAGTGCACGTGAGTGTGAGTTAATGTGTCTGTCTCTCTTTATTGTCACAACCCTTGTCTCATAAAGGTCAGTCTGAAATAGCATACGGTCCTCTCGCCGGGTCTCACGAGTTCATTAATAACCAAAGGATTGGCAGCCGCTGTAATATTCCATGAGAGAGATTGAAGAGCAAGCTCATAGTCAGAACTCATGGAAGAAATCCTATACATAATCTATGTTCCAGCTGCCTTCATTACCCTCATGAAGAACTGTCTCTCTCTCGCTCTCTCTCTCTCTCTCTCTCTCTCTCTCTCTCTCTCTCTCTCTGCAGTGATTGGTTACTCTTTCACTGACTGGAGAGAAAAAAATGAGGTAAATTGTCAATAAGGGGCAAACCCATGATGTGTACACAGTTACTGCACTGTTTAAACAGAAAACACTTATCAGCCGTGGTAATAGAAAAATATTTAACTTCAAGTTCTTAACTAGCATCTGATAACTAACTTCAGTGACATGAAAGGTTGTATTTGTCCTTGGATATTTACAAAGTGTCATTTTTAGACTACAAAAATCTAAATTTAGCAGGATTGACACAGTTTAGATAAAAAGTATGTGAGATAACCATGCTGAAGTGTTCTTTGGCAGCTTGATTGTCTTAAAGGAATAGTAAACACACACACACATGAATATTCAGTCATTATTTAATCACCCTTCTGTCATTCCAAACTGTATGACTTTCTTTATATTGTGGAACACAAGACATCTTTGAGAAATCAACCATTTTAGAAAAATGAGTTTGGAGCATATGAAGGAGAGTAAATAATGCTAAAAAATTTAAATTTCCTATTTTTTTATTGTGACACACACACACAAACACATCGCCTCTTCTCTCTTGCTCTTTTCCTTTTCATCTTTCTCCATTTATCTTTCATCTTTTTCCCTTTTTTAAAGTATGACACACATTCTTCCTTTTAGCAAATAATGACAAGGCCCTTAATGCTGCTCAAATGTCACTGACTTATAAATGCTCTTATTGGACAAGCCAGTGGGAGGAACAGGAGCCTCATTGGTCCCCATATTTAGGAGTAAAGGAACTATTGTTTGTTCATGTGAAGGCAAACTGTTGCTGGGGTGCCATAGCACAAACACTATCTATCTATCTATCTATATTAGACATCACTCTTTAGTAAACATTTATATGGCTCCAACATTAAATAAAACCATTTGAAACACTAATTTTTATCAAACAGTTTTTGGGTTTTAAAATTTAGAGCATGTTTATGTACATACATGCATGTGTATTTCAACATTTGGTTTCTTATATGTCCTCTTTACATAAAGTAGCCAAGCATAAAAAAAAAGAAATATATATATTTATAATTGAGTTCCCACAAGTTTCACTAATTTTGTTGCTGTCTTCTGGATGTGTTTACTAGACAGGTCAAAACCTTTTCATGGCCTCGGTTGCATAACAGAGATTACCCTTCATGCAATTCCACCTACTCCATTGGGCAACCAAGATCACAAAACATTAACTGTAATATTTAACTTTGCATCGTGCTGACTGGGATACATCTCTAATGTGGCAAATATTGCATTAAAACAGATGCCATTGAACACCAAGGTCAGTGAAGAGGAAGTATTTGTATGATGATGGCAGTGAAATCCTTGACACAACTATCCAAGGAGAAAGTGGGCCGGTCAGTCGTTCTCATATTCCTCATATCATCAAGGGCTTCGCATGCACTTGTAGCAGAAGGTCATACGCTCTCTGCGTAACGCCCCACGCCCAAATTCTGCTCCTCCACGAGTCACGCGAACGCGCACGCACTCTCTCACCGGTGCACAGCGGCTCTCACTTGCCCTTCCTGCAGCTAAGGATTCTTATTTAAAATTCCTGCTACAAATGTATGTATATACTTTGAATGGCTGTTTTATTGCTTTGCATATGCCTCATCTAAATAAATTATCTCGATTAGCATTGCGTTAAACCAGTGTCGTTGACATTGAAGAGTGGCGGATAATCGGCTGTTCAGTGATGAATGCAACACTTCCGTGCACCACATCTCGAGGTTAAAAGTTTTTTTGTTGCATTACAAGTGAAGCCACAATCGTATTTCCATTCTGAATTGTTAGCTGAGCAGCCAATGACGATTAAGTGGTGCACGCATGAACATGGAGGAATCCAGAGCACGCTAAACTTGAATTTGGACTTGTTTGGAAAGATCTGATGGAACGAGGCCTATCTGCGAATGTGTGATTAACTCGAGACGCTTAAAATAAGAGCAGATCGATTACCGTCATGATTTTACAATTTACCGTTTGTTTTCAAACGCAATCGTTGCATCCGAATCGTCAAGGACATCATAAGGACGGTTGCGTCGTAATAGCGCCAAAATTAAGTTTTAATACTTTCTCTTTCAGAGTTTTAACCATTTGTGATTTTCTGTTGTATACGAAATTGCAACAACCTATGTATTATTATTATTGTATCTAAAATGAGCAAATATTTATTTGAATTATACAGTAATTTTTCTTTAACTTTTAATAAAATGTGTACATTTTAAACTCAACTTTATTTTTTGCTTGTTTGAATCCATATCAAAATAATTGAACCATAACAAAATTGAAGTGTGTACGTACGGTATGTATGTATATGTTGTTGTTATAATTAACATGTAAGCGCTATCAGCATCCACTCATTATAGGCTCTCCATTCATTAAGAAAGTTATGTTAAGTAGTGCCAGCATTCCAAGATAAGGTTTATCTTGGGTGATATAAAAGCACACGACCGTGTTTTGGCAAGGGAGAGATGCACCTTTTATTGTGGCAATATATGACGTTTTCTTGAATATATCTAATGTCTGACATAATCCTCATGAGCCCATTGAGGATTAGTGTTTCACGTGAGGGCTGTGTGTGTCAGGGTTTGCAAGCTCATAAACCGTCTAGTCAACTGGAATAAACTTGATTGGATGGAATTCTAACGGTCTAAATATAAATTTTACTTGTGTAATGTCTCTCTAAAAGTCCCTTTAGATGCATAAACTTAATTTCAATTTAGTTTATATCAGTAATGGATTTTTCTTTTTGTGTTTTTAATGAACAAAAATGGTAATTGACTAAAGTGAGCACACATTTTCTAAATAATTTTGTGTGTATGTGTAGAAACACTCCTACAGTTTGTCTAGATTAGCAAAGGTGGGCAGAGTGACCTGACTCCAGTGGCTAATTATATTACTGTGTGGGCCTCTGCTTGCAATTTAGGATATGGTAATTTTCTCAGTATGGAGTAATGTTGTAACTCCTTATGTTGACCCACCTTTGGTGCCTGATCATGTTAAGTTTAACTGAAACTTCTACCTAGTTAACATTTCCGGTTTACCCCACTGATAACTGTGGTTGTCCCTGAACTTTTCTTTTTCTATTATTGTACACTCTTAATAGTTTACATTGTGAACATGATCTGTCCCATTCTTCCAGCGTGATCATGGCCTCAGTAATGGAGAAGCTGATCACCCCTCTGGCCAGCGGCCCCGCTGAGCCCCCCAGGAACAAAGTCACAATTGTTGGCGTGGGGCAGGTGGGCATGGCATGTGCCGTCAGCATTCTGCTCCGGGTAAGAGACCTTCACCTTAATCCCCAATGGAGGTTTATTTGTGTATTGAGCTAAGGTTTTTTTTATTTTTATTTTATTTTTTTTAAATCACATTGAATCACATTTACCATTGCTTGGTGAAGTTCCACTGGCAAAATCCAGTGGTTGCAATAGAAATCTGTGCAATCAGGAGTTTCACTTGAGGGCACAAACGTTCCCTGTGCAGATTTCACTCACATGCAAGACCACCACACCTTTATACTATTATTGTGTCAGCTATTTAATCTATTATAATGTTCCATACACTTTGTTCTCGGTCTTGTAGGAGCTTGCAGATGAACTGGCTCTGGTGGATGTTGTGGAGGATAGACTGAAGGGGGAGATGCTGGATCTGCAACATGGCAGCCTTTTCCTCAAGACCCCTAAGATTGTGGCTGATAAAGGTGGGTCGCCCTTCCATTGCATGGGGCTGACTCTTACTGTTAAAAATCTGATTATTATAAATGATATATTAATGTATATTAAGTTGAGATGGACTCATTTTTTCCACTCATTATCTTATGATTTTTGAGCTAAAGTTATAAGGTGTGGTCACAATAGTGAAATTTTAGACAAATGTCAGTTGCTGATTTAAAAAAAAATTTTTTTTTTATTGTCAATAGTGTAGTGACACATGAAGCACATATATCTCTCTCTCTCTCTCTCTCTCTCTCTCTCTCTCTCTCTCTCTCTCTCTCTCTCTCTCAAAAAAAAAAAAACTCATACCCAAGCAGCCTTTGCTCAAACAACTTGAACTCATTGCCAAATCAGCATGGGATAATCTTTCACCCTGACACAAAATTCCAGGTCACATGCATACCTAGTGAAATGACTAGATTTTGCCCGTGAACAGTGAGTGGTAAATGGGACCGTGCCTTAATGCTGAAATGTTTGAAGGTATATGTTTATTTCAATAGAGGTATCCAAAGTTTTTATGTTTATGATTTGTATTTGCTTGACAGACTACTCCGTGACCGCTAACTCTCGTATCGTGGTGGTGACGGCCGGAGTGCGTCAACAGGAGGGTGAGAGCAGATTGAACCTGGTGCAGAGGAACGTCAACATTTTCAAACACATCATCCCTCAGATTGTCAAATACAGTCCTGACTGCACCCTCATTGTGGTGTCCAATCCAGGTGAGCAAACGAACACACTCCCACATCATGCTTAATCTCAATGCTTTCCTGTTTAGCACAACAACCAATGTGAAGAAATACAAGTATATTTTTTCATAGTTAATGGCAAATAAAATATTAGCCCCAGATATTGTACAACTCCTAATGAGATCAAGAATGCAAAATTCTAAATGGCATTCTAAAGATATGTCCCTTTCATACCCCTGTGCATCTGTTCATACAGTGGATGTTTTGACCTACGTGACATGGAAGCTGAGCGGCCTGCCAAAGCACCGCGTCATCGGCAGCGGGACCAACCTGGACTCCGCTCGTTTCCGCTACATCATGGCCGAGAAAATGTGCATCCACTCCAGCAGCTTCAACGGCTACATCCTGGGAGAGCACGGAGACTCCAGCGGTGAGAGGGGGAGCTGGTAGAAAGAATAAGATGGATGCATGTGAACTGCTGCTTGATGTGGCGTGATTTCAGTCAGTCACGGCGTAAAGTGCTGTTTTTGTGTTTAACAGTGCCTGTATGGAGTGGAGTAAATGTGGCCGGAGTGAGCCTGCAGAAACTCAACCCTGACATCGGCACAGATAAAGACAGCGAGAACTGGAAGGAAGCTCACAAGATGGTTGTGGACAGGTAGGGCACATTTTTTGTCATCTGACTGATTGGGAATATATATCAATGCACTTTAGATGACCACAGTGCTGTTGAGAAGGTAAAATAATTTTCAGACACATTTTAATGTTCGAACCCTTATGAAGTGTCTTTTTTTTTATTATTATTATTTGAACACTAAAGAAGGTTTTGTGAAGTGTTTCTTACACTAAAACTCAAAGTTTACACTGTGACCACATCTGTATAGACAGTTTCATCAGGCGCACGCGCCTGGACCTAAGTTAACTTCCGGTCTGTGTTGTGTATATCGGTCTGCCTAGCGGTGCCGTCTACAAACGCAGTTAAAGTCAAGGTTATGAGTAAACTCTGAAGTTGGGCTCAGGTGGTTGTGCTAGGGGATGTGTTTCCCATACATTTATTTATTTTTGGAGACTCGCCACAATTTTAAAACTGATCGATTTTCAAAAAGGCTTCGTTGAATAAACGCAATTAACGTTACGTACTGCACGTTTAATAATAATAATTACTTATATTTATATGTTTAAATATCAAAACGAGGCACATGTGTTTTTTATATCGCTGTATTTCTGAAAGAAAGACTTGCATGTTATATGCCTGATAAAGCAGAGTGTGTGTGCTTTGTTTACAGCTGTTAACGTTACTGGGGAAACCTCTATTTTTCGCGCTTGATGTCTATGCTTTAAAACATCACCTGCTGGCAAAGAATGAATTAGCATTTTCATTAAGTCCGCCCGATCCATGCAGCAAACATATTTTGTTTGTTATCAAAAAAATATCTACTCTAGAAGGACTTGGCTGTTGTTGTTGATTCTATTTGGAAGTCTACCGGAAGTTAAGTTAGGTTCACAAAAGCGCTCATGAGCAGTAACATTTGTTTATGTTGTTGCCGTTGAAACAGTCTATAGCTCCAAAAAGACGCAACCGAAATCACGTACTTTCTAGTAGGTACTACGTTTAGATTTAAACTTTAAAAAGTTGGTTCTATATACAATATCTCCCATTGTGCCACTGTCACATGACCTACCAGCACATTCCATCTCAAATCCATGACCTTATGAGATGGTAAAATGTTAATCAGAAATGCACTTCAGAATCTTCATCTCATCTGTGTACTTTTCGCCTACTGTTTTCAAAATACTATTAATTTTGGACATACTTGTCCTCTCACATACTGCTTATATAGTAGGTATATTTGGATGCAGGGTTTGTATTCCAAATTTTCCTTTTGTGTTCAGAAACAAAGAAATGGCAGCTGCGAGGACTGAAAATGCATGACAGGCTTGAATAATGAAAATAAATATATTTTCTTAATTAGTTGCTGCTATCTTCTCTTAGTGCGTACGAAGTGATCAGGCTGAAGGGATACACTAACTGGGCCATCGGCCTCAGTGTGGCCGACCTGACTGAGACCCTGGTGAAGAACCTGAACAGGGTCCACCCTGTCTCCACCATGGTGAAGGTGAGCGGAGTTTACAGTAGCAGTAGAATCATGATCCTCCATGTCATAGAACTGCACAGATGAAATGTGTAAACATCCTTTTTTGTTATTATTATTATTAGTGATCACTTCATGTGTTTCCTATGGTGTCTTCTGCAGGGCATGTATGGTATTGGTGAGGAGGTGTACCTGAGCCTGCCCTGTGTGCTGAACAGCGGTGGAGTGGGCAGCGTCATCAACATGACCCTGACCGATGAAGAGATTGCTCAGCTGAAGAAGAGCGCAGACACTCTGTGGGGCATCCAGAAAGACCTGAAGGACCTGTAGATCAACCGCTGGACACCTTGCACCGCTTCCCTCAACTCTGTTCACACTCCCTCTGTATCTTTACACGCTCTCTATGTCGGTTCCTTCTTATCACTTGCTTTTGGACACGATTGCTTTTTTTCATGGTGGCTAGTGTAGGCATAATAATCCAAAATGTGGAATGTTTCTTCTAAAGAGAATGATCAAAGGGAAAGATCTTTGGTTCTTCACACTTGCACTTGTTAACCAAGTCATTCTGCGTGGGCAGTGAAGAAAGAACCAACACCTCTCTTGTCTGGACATCATTTAGTGTGATCGTTAGGGAAGGGATCATTCTTATGGCTTTCTGTTAAACTGAAGAGGAGAAGGGACTGAAGTGAAATAGATACAAATGTATTCATTCTTCTGAATCATGCTGTAAGTGTCAGTCATAGGAGTGTGTATAAGAAGTTAATAAATCAATCTTTTCAAATCTGTCTGTTAGCTGTTTTTGTCATCTTCATGCACTAATACAAATATTTTGTACCTTTCTGTGGTTAAATTCAGGAACTTGTAGGATTTTCAACAGTAGTGTGCAAATTATACAATAATAATTTTAAAACGGTTTTTCTCGTTTTTTTTTTTTTTTGCACCATTTCACATTAAGCTAACAGTTTTGAAAACGATATATATATATATATATATATAAACTTTTTAAAAACTGATGTTTAATAAGTGGAAATTTAAGTATTTTTGTCAATGTTCTGAATTGAATAAAAGTGATCTGCAGCAAACGGCCAGGTGAAAATACTCACTCTAAAAATACTTGTAAACCTAAAGCTGTTATTAAAATGTTTGAAACACATTAAAAATAATATTTACCGATTTGTAAAAAAAATAATTAAACTTTAAATAATTAAACTCCCAATTCACACCGTGTCAACAATCAAATACATTTGATTTACTTAACGAAGCCATCAAACAAAATAAAACGTTTATTGCACAAATACAATTACGGACTGAAACAAGCGCGCCATAAAATTCCATGACTGGGAAATAAAAAAAAGCATAATAACAGGCAAGGCGTGCCTGAAATAATTACCCACAGTTTTCCATTCTGATGAAGACTGACAGAAATGTGATTTTCAAGAAGTTTCTGACTGTTTTCTCAGGTAAATCATCATTGGCAGCAGGTGCTTGTGTTTGGGTCTGTCAGTTGGCGCTTCATTTCGCTTCCCAAAGCGCAGCCCAAACGGGTTGTAGTTGAATTTACTGCGTGGTAATCGATGTTGGCAGGAAATATGTGTCGATTCGTCTTTTTCTTGGAAGAAAAAACAAAGGCTTGCGTCGTCTGAGGAACTGGGCTCGTCAAACTGCCTCCGCTCCACTGAGAGATAGTGCTGCTTGGAGTCTGGAAAGTAATATAGGCTTTTCAAAGCACTCTTTAACAAGCTTTTATTTTATTTATTTATCAAGCGTTTCGATTGCAGTGCATCACCTTACCTGGAACGGGCTCAGAATCAGATATATCCATGTCAGTGAATGATGCTCTCAAAGCTGTGGACTGACAGATCATTGCAGACATGAAGAGAATCAGTGCCTTGATTTTCATGCTGCTGAATTGGAAAGCTTATGGAGCACAGCTGAGCCTTTCTCTCTTCAGTGAACAAACCCATGCTCTGCTGTCCTGCTTCAATATAAAGCTTTGCTGCTGACATCCTCTGACCTTATTTTACATGTATGAGTGTCTCTGGCAAATAGGACCTCCCTGTAGCCTCATCCAGAGCGTTTTCACTGTTCACATGTTTTATTTCGTGATAAATTGTACACTGAAATCCACTGTGATTATTCAGATAGCTTCTGAAGTTCTGCAGATCCCACCAAAGCACATTATGTGTGTTTTTATACACATTTGGATTTGAGTTTACTCTCATTTGTTGCCAGGGAAAACATGATATGAAAGTAAAATGAGGGCTTGTTATAGGGAATCATGAATGAAGCCACCGTAATGGTGCACAATCATGGTCATTTTCTGTAACTTGTGGAAGAACACCATAAGCTTTCATTGTAATCTTGTCTTCAGCATTCAGCATACGGTCATGCCTGGATATCATAACAAGAAGAAAATATTCCTGGCATACAGCATTATCTTACATGGTGTGAGTATGAATAATGCAAATGTAGGATTTTTTTTTTTGGTACAGCACATTTGTGATGGTGCACAGATAAAAAGCTATGCCCATTTTTCCAAATCGCGTTTTTGGTACACCTATAGTGTTTATATAACCTATATACTATTTTAAAGCTGTGGAGTAACCCAGTACATATGTGGCTTATCATAGAAATGTCTGTGTGTACATATGCAGGGTGATCTCCCATATCTTTGTGTCAGTGACTCTGAATGTATGTATCGATATAGCCATTTAATATATTTCGAGCTTCTGTAGACCTGTGAATTTAACTAATGATCATGACGAACTCAATTTCATGATGAACTTCACAGTTTATTGAATTGAATCACTGCTATTAAAACACTGTTTTTTGTTTACTTTATTTTGTAGGTTGGATAAATTAACAAACATGGAATTCCTTAACCGAGGAGAGTCCACAAAACCCCCATCCGTTTGTCATGGTGATTTAAAAATGCCAGCAGATCTCTCAGGCATCGATCATAATCAATGGACAGGTAAGGATATTCTGGACAATTTTCACAAGGAATTGCAATTGTATATTTAATTGCATTTTTCCACATGTGGACGCATAAATTGTGACATAGTGTAAATGCAAAATGCATTTGATGTCACCTCCCAATACAAACACGGCCATATTATTGTCCAACCCTTGACACGGATTGACAGGTTTCCATGTGAGGCATTGGAAATTCAGATGCTAAAGTAATTGGGATTCCATTTGAGTTTTGGCAGGTTATTAGAGATGTATTCCAGTCAGCACGATGCAAAGTTAAATATTACAGTTAAAGTTTTGTGATCTTTGTTGCCCAATGGAGTAGTTGGAACTGCATCAAGGGTAATCTCTGTTATGCAACCGAGGCCATGAAAAGGTTTTGACCTGCCTAGTAAACACATCCAGATGACAGCAACAAAATTAGTCAAGGGCCTGCCATTCTATCTGCCGAGGGAATATACTGCCATACTGCTCGTTTCGGTTTACATTCCCCTGAACATCAACTGCAACCTGAACGATGCGCTAAATGAACTGTACCAGCACATCAGTGAGCAGCAGACAGCACACCCCGATGCTTTTCTCATCATAGCTGGGGATTTCAAACATGCTGACTTAAAGAGTGTGTTTCCAAAAATACACCAACACATACACCTTCCAACAGGAGGTAATAACATTTTAGACTTTGTTTACACCACACAGAGAGGAGCTTAAAAAACCAGAAGCCGTGGATGACAGGGGAGGTCTACAAGACTCTACAGTGCTGGGTTGCCAACTGGGTTATTTTTAACCCAGCCATGTTTAGAATCTGTCTGTCTGTCTGTCTGTCTGTCTGTCTGTCTCTATCTATCTATCCATCCATCCATCCATCCATCCATCCATTATTGTGTTATTCTTTGATATTACTCAATACAAATGTTTTATTCTATGTTATTTACTCAATATGGTATTATCTTACTTATAATATTATGCATGACTATGAAAGAAAGCAAAATACTGATCAATATGCTGAGTAATTCCCAAATACTTAATGTCATGAAGAGGGTCAGGTGTATAAAGGCCCTCCCATAGGGCAGTAGTAGTGTTGGACATATAAAAGACCCCCCACTGGGAGGTCCGGGTAATATTCCACTAAGTTGTATCTGTGAACTAAACTGACCTCTGAAATGCACCTGTGAACTAAAATAACCCTGTGAACTTTGGGTGATTTCCAAATGCTGACATCAGTAGTGTTGATTTGGCCGAATTCCACCATTATGAGAAATATAGTAATAAGGGGTGGCAAACTTGGCAGGCAAAGCCAATTAAAAACCGCAACTACCAAATAAGATAATCAGATAAAGGTATAAAATCTATCTACTCATCTAATATTTCTAATCTATCTATCTATAGATCGATCGATCTATAGATATATAGATACAGCAGATAGATAGTTTTATACCTATAGAGCTTAATTCAGAATTTTGTATATAAACTTTAATGGACTTTTTCTCCATAAAAATAAATGACAAATGTTGTAGTTCAGCAGTTATATGTCAAATGCACATAGACCTGTGTCATACCTTGTCATAACTTCTCTTAATCTTAACTGTCATCATTTTTTATATTTTATGTATTTAATTTATTTTTGACTAGTAATACTGATGTGAAAAAAACCCATTCATGATAAACCCATTGAGATATGCAATACGTTATAGAAAAGTAAAAAGTATATAAAAATAGCACTGTGTGGTGTGCGTGCTCCTGCTGTCCTGGCTAAACCTTTGACCTTGATATGTGTGGACATCAGATATGCAATCACAATTTTTTTTTAGACCACTAAAGGTTAGAGGAAGAGATTGAGCAACAATTCACAGTGTATCTAGGTGCTCCAGGCGCTGCATTACCTATAAGAGAAACAGCATTTGTTGTATTGGTGGCTGATGGTTTTAGGTTCTTTACTAGTAATAATAGTAATTTGGCTCATTGCACATTTGCAAACCTCAGTTTACAGATAAAAACAATTTGTAAGACTCTGTGAGATGCGGCTGTCCAGGTCTTTGTCAATATCGTCATTAAGTGGGCTTCCGCTATGGGAAGAGGAAAGTCTACCTGTGCAAGATCTCCTGCTTTTTGAGGTCTCGTGGGAAGTCACAAATAAGGGTAAGAACTTGCGACACTTTATGTTTTAAGTGTGTTAGAAGTTTTCATTTTTGTAATATGTTAACATTACATATATGCAAATAATTTATGAAAACATATATGAAAATAATATTAGATTTTATTTATGATACATAAAATGCTAGCTATGAGTTAAACCTTTGCCAGACAAATGTGTATGTCGTTGAATACTATAATTATTATTTGCTTTGATACTTATATGTCGCCTATGATGCCTTTTCTAAAAGTACATTAGGCCAAAAGTGTCTAGAACTGTAAAATCACTTTTCTTTTTTTTTATTCTATAATTTCTTTAAAAAAAAAATGTGTACATTTATTTTCAAACTTTAGCTAGAAGGTAGTTGTGAGTTTGACCCCTGAAAGTGCATTTTACCTCAAGACTGTTCATCCTATTATCAGAAGGCTTGAAAATAGTTTAACAAGACAGAGTTGTCACTTAGGCAAATGTTTTCATGTGTGCAGAATTCATACAGTCTTGTATCAGCGGGGCTGTATAACAGGTTAAATATTAAGCTTCAGATCAATAGCCAGATTTTTGAGACCTGAATCTTTTGGAATGTTTTATAAGATAACAACTGATGTGAGTTTGTGGGTATGTTATTTACCATATTAAATGTAATCTTGATGATACAAAATTGCTTTTGAAACTACACAATGTCCAAATTGATACTTTTAAGTTTCACTTTCAGTCACGTTCTTATTTTGTTTATCTTCTCTGTTTCTCATTTACAAATGTTATATTTACAACCATGTGTCTGTCTCCAGTTGGGGGTATATACACTGTTATTCAGACTAAAGCAAAGATCACAGCGGACGAATGGGGAGAGAACTACATCATGATGGGACCTTACTACGAACACAACTTCAAGACCCAGGTGGAAAAATGTGAACCCCCAAACCCAGCCATCAAAGCTGCCATGGATTCCTTGATTAACAACGGTTCCCAGGTGGTTATTGGTGATTTCCTATCACAAGGTCCACATATTATATGTAGACCTGGTATGATCAGGTAGACCTTAAATGATCAGGTTCATTGAGTTAGTTAGTCATTTGACCAATTAAAAAAAAATGCTTTGAAGCTGGGAAAAACTTACAGGCTTTTTTATTTTTTTGCCTTGGTGTCATTTTGACCATTTCTGACCAGCAGATGATGCTAGAGTGTCACTTTAAAGAGGAAAGAGATTAGAATAAATAAATAATTCTCAAATTCTTTTTTCTGATGCTTTTGATTTTACAGATTTTAACAAGAATAGAAATAAAAGGGTCAACATCTTCACACCACCCAGATTTTTTTATTTATTAGTAGCATTTTTGGCCTTTACTTTCTCTCTAAACACAGGTGCACTTTGGCCGCTGGTTGATTGAGGGTAGTCCATACGTCATCCTCTTTGATATTGGGGCATCGGCCTGGAACCTGGACCGCTGGAAGGGGGATCTGTGGAAAGTGTGCAACATCGGGCTGCCCTATCATGACAGAGAGGCCAACGACTCGCTCATCTTTGGTTCTCTTGTGGCCTGGTTCTTCAAGGAGGTGAAGAAATCCCTTTAGTAAACTTCACACTAAGAAACCATCTGATTTTGCTTGCCTAGAACACACTGCATGGATTATTTTTGTAGTTTCGCTTGTACTTTTCTAGTCCATCTAGCTGTAATATGAATGATTTAGTGTATGGTAACTTTGTGGGATGAAACTTTGAAGGTTTGATGGAGTAATGTGCTGGAGATGTCAAACCCGCATTTCTTCCTCTGCAGTTAACAGACCAACTACAGGGCAAGCAGAGCATAATTGCTCATTTCCATGAGTGGCAAGCAGGGACAGGACTTCTACTAAGCCGCTCCCAAAAGATTCCCTTGGCAACCATTTTTACCACACATGCCACCCTACTCGGGCGTTACCTGTGTGCTGGCAATGCAGACTTCTACAACAACCTGGACAAGGTGAGGATTGTTTTGATGCTGTTCACTGTACCCTCACTGTCCAACAATATTCAAAGGCCCCTTACATATTGTGTCTACTACTTTTATATGCCTGGGATATACAAGACCTGAATACAGGACATACAGGATGTTTGTCATCAACCCACAGTCTGCTTATTTTTTGTGATTTTATTCATGCTTGCATCTGTTATGTAGTGTGAATTAAATGGCAGTATTGATAAGATCATGAAAATGGCCCCCGATTTAATGATTTTGCCCCACAAATGCACGGGCCATCCCTGAGGATATATAGGTGTTGATATAGGAGGATTATTTTAACCTAATTTCAGGGGTTTCAAGAACTGTTTGCGCTTAAAAAAAAAAAAAAAAGAATAGATATAGGGGTAAATATGATTTCACTTGTCATTTCTCGGTTCATTTCATGAGTTTATTAGATTTTGTTTAGCATTTTAAAATGTAAAAATATTGAAAAAAATATATTTTATATATTATTATTAATAACAATATTAATAGATGCATAATATTTCTATTATGTATTTAATATATAATGTAAGCCATCCTGCACCTCCTATCATTATCTTTAAAAATACACATAAATTAAAACAATTATATATATATATTTTTACTATTTAAAGTGTCTCCCACAGAAATCAGTCAAGTTGGCCTGTGTAGTGAACACCTATTAGAGGTGGAACTGAGCAGGTGTGAGTGCATGCAGTGATAATTGGGCCTGGAGTAAGGAGCATAAAGGTCATCATGCCTGAAGGTTGCAGGGGTTGATTGAAGAGTAATTGACACCAACTTATGATTTACCAGCTGATGCGAATACCTTCTGGTTCCACAGAGACTTCCTTCAGGTGCTGATAAGGGAAAGTGAAGGTTGAAAAAAATGAACTCTGAATAACATTAGTCCATAGCCTTTCCCTTCAAACTGGTCATTTTTATCCTCTATTTCATGCAGTTTAACATAGACAGAGAGGCAGGAGAGAGACAGATCTACCATCGGTACTGTTTGGAGAGAACTGCGGTACATTGTGCACATGTCTTCACCACAGTGTCACAGATCACAGCTGTGGAGGCCAATCACATGGTCCATAGACAACCAGGTTTCATCTGCATTACAAAGCACCTCATCTTATTATTGACTTCTGGATATATCACGTTAAAAGTTCATGTTTATATTCATGGCCTTTGCAGATGTCGTGACCCCAAACGGCCTGAATGTTAGGAAGTTCTCAGCCATGCATGAGTTCCAGAACCTCCACTCCTTGAACAAAGCCAAGATCCAGGAGTTTGTTAGGGGTCACTTCTACGGGTTAGAGCTCTCTCTGTCTGCACAATAACACATACTTGTGCACTTACAAAATGTAGTTCTTGTTATATGATATAATGATAATAATAATAATAAAAAATGTTCTCATTGGCAGCCATCTGGACTTCAATCTGGAAAAGACCCTGTTCTTTTTCACCGCAGGACGATATGAGTTTTCGAATAAAGGAGCAGACCTGCTGCTAGAGTCTCTGTCCAGATTAAACTACTTGCTGAGGGTATGAAAAGTCATGGCTGTACTTAAGAAAACACTTATGTTTTTTTTTAATAAAATGTAATAATAATCTAGCAACAATCAAAGCAAAGATTTTCATATGTAATTGTGTGTTTAGGTTCATAAGAGTGATGTTACAGTGGTTGTGTTTTTCATCATGCCTGCCAAAACCAACAACTTCAACGTGGAGTCTCTTAAAGGACAGGCTGTACGCAAGCAGCTGTGGTGCGTATCTGCTTGAATGCATAACCTTAGCATTACAAGTCTCCAGGATATTAATGAAATTCATTTTGTTTGTAAATTTTTTTATATGTACAACTAGTAGAGCCCTAATACTGGATCAGCGTTTCCTTAGCTATAGTAATATTATATATTAAGCAATGAAAGGAAGCCCCGATCCAGAAATGGCTCTTATTTTTAGATGGCTTTAGTGTATAAGTCTTCTTAAAAATGTCTTTCGTCTGTTTCTAAGGGACAATGCTCAGTTCGTGAAGGAGAAATTTGGGAAAAGGCTTTATGAGAGCTTGTTAAGGTTGGTGAGTTTCCTCATACAGACCTGTCATAACAGGGCTCAAAATTGATGTGACAGTAAATGTTGTCAGTATATGTTAATGAACAGGAAGTATGAAAATCTGATGTCATAAACTGGAGTGGCTGTGTTGATATTTCACAGCGTTATCCAGGTGTTGATTGAGTGCCCTGCACCTCCCCAGGGAGTTGTCAGATTATAGGATATTCATAATGACATTGTGTGATGTCAGTGGGTCATTTCCCATGAGTTGAGGCTTGGGCTAACTGAGTTTATATTCAGATAGGATCTCCTCTAATGAAGCTCTTCTGCATTCACAGGGGTGAGATCCCAGACATGAGCAAAATCCTGGACAGAGATGATTTCACAATCATGAAGAGGGCCATTTTTGCAACACAGGTTAGACAAAATGTTTAAAAAAAAAATTACATAGAAAAATTACTTTTCTAATTAATAGACATATTTAAAAATGGTTATTACATTTGAACTGTTCAAGAGCATTTTTAATAGAAATGCAATTTGTAATAAAAAAATAAATAAATTGACAGTTGATCTGACCAATCATAACGCCGAATCTGCAATTTTCTTCAGACAAACAAACCAGAGAGGATAGTAGAGTAAAGGGGCGGTCACACTGTACTTTTGTTCCATTGACTTCCATTCATACGCATGTGAATTCATCAGACCGGAAACTCAAGCTAAAGGGGCGGTCACACTAGACTTTGAACGTGCAAATTTAATGCTGTGAATCGGGCTTGGGCATTGTGATGTCATTACTTGGCGTGGCCGCCACGTTGAATGCCTCTTTTACTGCCTCTTTTACTGCCACTCGGACTACTGCGCAATGTTTAGACATACTCCCTCTCATCCGTGTGTCTTAATTTGATTAATAAAAAATCAATTTTAACCATTTTCAACCATTGCTGTATTGTGGGGTGTAATAGCGCAACACATAAGTCGTATCACGGGAAGTCGTGGCCTAATGGTTAGAGTGTCGGACTCCCAATCGAAGGGTTGTGATTTCTAGTCTCGGGCCGGATGGAATTGTGGGTGGGGGTAGTGCATGAACAGCTCTCTCTCCACCTTCAATACCACGACTTAGGTGCCCTTGAGCAAGGCATCGAACCCCCAACTGCTCCCCGGGCGCCGCAGCATAAATGGCTGCCCACTGCTCCGGGTGTGTGCTCACAGTGTGTGTGTGTGTGTGTTCACTGCTCTGTGTGTGTGCATTTCGGATGGGTTAAATGCAGAGCACAAATTCTGAGTATGGGTCACCATACTTGGCTGAATGTCACTTTCACTTCACTTTCACTTCATAATCGCCATGGGGAAAATAAAATGAGAATGGATTAACTTTACACCGCTTTCCTCCTTGGAGGCGCGACTACGGAGACCATAACATCTGAATATTAATTTATATAGCTTAAGTCAACATTGAAAATAAGGGAAATTTCTCGAGTTACTCATCCACAATACGGGAAATTTCAACATTCATCTTTTTGTTGCTATCCCTCTGCTGACAGCTAGGTCTCACGTGATTTTAGTTACAGATTGGCGTGAAATTGTGCTCTCACAACAACCACGCTATCTTAAAAAGCCCAACATCACGCTAAGGTTGCTAAGTTTTTGTCATCATCTCTTTGGGGCAGTCGTGGCCTAATGGTTAGAGAGTCAGATTTGTAAACTATAGGTTGCATGTTTTAGTTTTGGTATCCGTTGGAATTGTAGGTGAGGGCGAGTAAATGTACAGCGCTCTCTTTCGGTCAGCGTGATTTTGCCAAGCAAAAATATAAAATTAACCTAATTCCCACCCCTAAACATAACCCTACCAATAATTTATTCCTAAAATCAGTGGGAAATGATAGCTCATTAACAAGGGTGTAAGAAGCACCTAACCCAGATTGTAAGCCTAAACTGATATTTCCTGATAAGTTATATCTCTATTCTGATTTGTCAATTGGAACGTAGGTTGTTGATCCAAGAACATGTTGTACTTGTTGAAATCACACTCACCCTCTCTCCCAGCCTCAATATGACTGACGTGAGACCCTTGGGCAATGCAACGAACCCCATACTGCTCCGGGTGTGTGTTTACTGTATGTGTGTGTGTGTTTGTACACTTCTCACTGCTGTGTGTGTGCACTTAGATGGGATAAATGCAGAGCACCATTTCCAAGTATGGGCCACCATACTTAGCTACACGTCAAACGAGGATATGGGTCTGAAGATGGACATCTCAGAACTAAAAAATAAGCATTCTCAGGGTGTTTTCATTCCCCTGCATGGTTTTTTATGAATAGGCTCTAATCAAAGGTCAGGCTTAGGTTGTAGTGAATATTGACATACTACGCCTCTTTAAATCTGAGCTGGAAACCCCTGCATCGCTCTGCTGGATTACTTGTGTTACAGAGCTTAGTGACGTATTTAACCGCATTTGCTGACTGTCTGCAGTCGATCGATTGAATGTGTTACTGAGATTTATTCCACAGCTTTTTAATGGCAGTGTTATGAGCAGCCAGTCAATATACAGCTACTCCGGTTAGATTTATCTGGGTATCAATATTTCGGGGAGAGATATTGATCTGTTAGCGTTGGTGTTTGTTTATAAGAAGGAATAAGAGTAAGAAATATGTCTAATATTTCTAAAGGGAAAAGTCCATTTACGTTTTTCATATGAGTGATCTAGACTCTCGAATTTAATGGCAAAAGTAATGTATAGAAAGCGTTAAAATTGTGCAAGCAGAAACAGAAGCAGAGCAGGCAGCCAATTTTTATAGTAAGATTAGGATTTATTATTATTACTGAAATAATGGAATGGAAATACATGATTAAATTTTTTATTACATCCATGCGTTTGTTCTCCACAGAGAAACTCTCTTCCTCCAGTTACAACTCACAACATGCTGGACGACTCCACAGACCCGATCCTGAGCAACATCCGCAGAATCGGCCTCTTCAATGGACGCAATGACAGAGTGAAGGTGTGTAGTTTTTTATCTTTTTTTTTCACATTTGCCCAGTTGTATTTGAATTTAAGATTTTTTGTGTTTTACCATGACACTGTTGCATAAAAATTATGTACTTTACTTAATCGAATTATAATTTCTCATGATAAATTATGAATGCGTTCATTGTTTTTATGTCAGATTGTGTTCCATCCGGAGTTCCTGTCCTCCACCAGCCCCTTGCTGCCCATGGACTATGAGGAGTTTGTGCGCGGCTGCCATCTGGGAGTGTTTCCATCCTACTATGAACCATGGGGCTACACTCCAGGTTTCACACAGAACAGAACGTCTCTCTCGTTGGCCGCGGCGCTGGTAGGGGATGGACGGCCCGGCATCCTGGCCCGTCGGCCATGTATACGGGTGCGGTTCCCATCCGGATCGCGGGTCCGGCAGCTCACGTCTTGGTGGCGCGGGAGTCCCTCAATGCACCCTTCCTGGACCCACGAGGACACCAGTGTGCATGCACGGGGAAGAGACCCTTGTCCTGAGGAGAGGCGCGTTGGGCTTTTAAACAGCGGCGGTAATGAGGTTCCACTTCCTTCAGGTGTGCCCCATCACACGCCGCCAGCCCTGACTCGTCCAGCGCCCCTCCTCTCACACACCCACTCCAGTCGGGAGCCTGGAGAAGGGCGGCGATTTAGGACGGGGTGCCGGTGATAATCAGGGAGGAGGCAGCTGACTCGTCACATTCCCCCTCCCAGGCGACATCGCCGTCATCAGGGCGCCGCCCACACGGCAGTGCTACCATCCTCAACCAGGCTCCAAACGGTCGGAGTGGGCGGGGCTTCCTCTCCGGGCGGTCCTCCCTCTCGCAGCGCACCAGAACAGGGACAGAGAAACCGGGTTTTAGTGACAGCCTCAACCAACCACAGGGTAAAATGACAATGGAAAAGTCACTTACCCCTTGTGTGGCTGGGAGGCTGTCCCCAGTTTTCCTCCGTCCCAGTCTGGGTTCTCACGAACGTTTGCAAGCGAGAGGGAGTGACGTCACCAGACGTTCCCCAACTGCGCTGTCTAGGCTCCGCCTTGCCCGCATTCTCCACCAGTGTCACGGGAGGAGCACAAGACAGACACAGTGGGCGTGGCGTCAGGCCTCGGAGAGGCTTTTATGAACAGAAATCATAAAATAACAGGGAATAAAAGTGGCCAAAGGGGGAAAGTGTCCAAAATAACAGGGAATCTGGTGTCCTCGTCGTGCTGCGGGGTTTGTGTAGGTCGGGCAGTGTTCATCGAGGAAGGGTCCATGCAAGGGGCGGAATCCGGAGGCCGCACGCGCTCCCCTCCTTGGTCCGGGGCGCGAGGGGTGGCGGTTTCTCCTAGCGGCCGCGTCTCTCTCGTTGGCCGCGGCGCTGGTAGGGGATGGACGGCCCGGCATCCTGGCCCGTCGGCCGTGTATACGGGTGCGGTTCCCATCCGGATCGCGGGTCCGGCAGCTCACGTCTTGGTGGCGCGGGAGTCCCTCAACGCACCCTTCCTGGACCCACGAGGACACCAGTGTGCATGCACGGGGAAGAGACCGGTCTCCTGAGGAGAGGCGCGTTTGGCTTTTAAACAGCGGCGGTAATGAGGCTCCACTTCCTTCAGGTGTGCCCCATCACACGCCGCCAGCCCTGACTCGTCCAGCGCCCCTCCTCTCACACACCCACTCCAGTCGGGAGCCTGGTGAAGGGCGGCGATTTAGGACGGGGTGCCGGTGATAATCAGGGAGGAGGCAGCTGACTCGTCACAATATATATTATTTAAAATGTAGATTTTTTATGCATAGGACCTATGATCTCATATAATGAAATAATATATTTTTTCATGTATCATGTATATTGCGTTATGTGACTCTTAGTGATAATTTTTTGTAATGTGATGTGTTCAGGTGAGTGTACCGTCATGGGCATCCCCAGCGTAACCACCAATCTGTCTGGGTTTGGCTGTTTCATGGAGGAGCATGTATCTGACCCCTCTGAATATGGTGAGTGAATAAGTCACTGCTTAATAATTTGTTTATTTGCATTATAACTTTATTTCAATTACACTTCATACACTCCTGAACAAAATCTTAAGACCGGGGGATGCATTGCAAGACACATTTCGCACTAGTGGATCATAACCGGGTTGTAAGTGCTGCTTCAAAATGCCAAAGGAAGAAACAGGAACAAGAGACAAAAAATAGAGAGTAGGCAATTTACTGAAAACTGCATTTAAACTCAAACAGGCTGTTCATCAGCTGATCAAAAGTTTAAGACCATAGCCATAAAAAGGTCAAATCTGCACAAAAATATGGCTTTCATGTCATTGTTCTTCAAGCAGTCATACTGTCAAGATCTCCTGATGGCAAAGGGAAAAAGGCTTTCTCTCTTTGAACGTGGCAGGATTGTTGAGCTGCACAAGCAAGGCCTCTCGCAACCCGCCATCGCTTCTGAGGTCGGACGCAGCAAGACAGTCATTTTACATTTCTTTAAAAATCCTGACAAAAAAGTCAAGTGGTAGACCCAAAAAGATTTCACTTCACACACACACACAAAGGCCACGTCTCCTCCCACGACACAAACTTGCCCATTTGGAATTTGCAAGGGAGCACCAAACATGGGACATTGAAAGGTGGAAGAAAGTTTTATTCTCTGACGAGAATTTTTTTTTACCTGGACAGTCCTGATGGCTTCCAACGTTACTGGCATGACAAGGAGATCTCACCTGAGATGTTTTCTACGCGGCACAGTGGAGGAGGCTCCATCATGATCTGGGGTGCTTTTTCCTTCAGTGGGAAAATGGAGCTTCAGGTTGTGCAGGGGCGTCAAACGCCGACTGGCTATGTGGATCTGTTGCAGCGGGCCCCCGTCTGTGCAGTAATAACTGGGTCTTTCAACAGAACAATGCTGCAATTCACAACGCCTGTCTGACGAAGGACTTCTTACAGGAGAATAACGTTGCTCTTTTGGACCATCCTGCGTGTTCCCCTGATCTAAATCCCATCGAGAACATTTGGGGATGGATGGCAAAGGAAGTTTACAAAAACGGACGTCAGTTCCAGACCGTGGATGCCCTTCGTGAAACCATCTTCACCACATGGACCAACGTTCCCATCAGCCTCCTGGAAACAGTCGCATCAAGCATGCCGAAATGAGTGTTTGAAGTGATCAACAAGAACGGTGGGGCTACTCACTACTGAGTCCTTTTTTGACACTTTTAGTACTGTTGTGCGTTTATTTTTGGGCTATGGTCTTAAACTTTTGATCAGCTGATGAACATGAGTTTAAATGCAGTTTTCAATAAATTGCCTATACTCTATTTTTTGTCTCTTGTTCCTGTTTCTTCCTTTGGCATTTTGAAGCAGCACTTACAACCCGGTTATGATCCACAAGTGTGAAATGTGTAAAACTTGCAATGCGGTCTTAAGATTTTGTTAAGGAGTGTATTTGATATAACACATTGAATCTGTCTCTGTATGTGCTGTAGGGATCTACATTGTGGACCGGCGGTTCCGTTCTGCGGAGGGCTCGTGTAACCAGCTGACTCAGTTCATGTTTTCGTTTTGCCAGCAGTCACGTAGACAGCGAATAATCCAACGCAACCGCACAGAGAGACTCTCTGACCTGCTAGACTGGAGATACCTCGGACGGGTGGGTGTCATCTTGTGTTTCACTTTTCTTCATTTGGTTAATATGGTGTTGACCTGGGTTTCTCTCTGCTTAGTTCTACATGTACGCCCGGCATCTGTCCCTCAGCAGATCCTTCCCTAGTAAATTCAAAATGGACCATCTTAACATTGCACCGGTGAGCCCTGCTAACACTCACACTCTCTCAGCTGCATGTTCATGGCTTGTCATGTCCCTCTGTCACTGACAATGACAACTCAATGGAGTGCTGCACTCCATGTAAGCTGTGTGCTTATTTTCAATGTATGACCCTAGGGCAAGGATGTTAATATATATTAATAAAATGTAAAATTATATGTGTGTGTGTATATACACTACCAGTCAAAAATTTGGGTTTCTTATGCTCATTAGGGCTGCATTTATTTGATAAAAAAAGTTTTATTGTGAAATATTATGTAAAATAAAGTTATATATATATATATATATATATATATATATATATATATACACACACATTAAAATTTAATTTATTCCTGTGATACAAAGCTGAATTTTCAGTATCATTACTCCAGTCTTCAGTGTGTAACATGATCCTTCAGAAATCATTCTAATAATATGCTGATTTATTAACAGCGCTGTAAACATGCTGTGCTGCTAAATATTTTTTTGGAACCTGTGATACTTTTTTTCAGGATTCTTTGATGAAGTTAAAAAGTTTCATTTATTTTAAATAAAAATATTTTCTAACAATATACCCTACAGTTCAAAGGTTTGGAGTCAGTAAATGTTTATTCTTTTTGAATTTAAAACAAGGCAACAGTAAAGATTTATATTTTGAATGAATGCTGTTCTTTTAAACTTTTTAATTATCAAGGAATCCTGAAAAAAGTATTGCAGTTTCCCAAAAAATATTAATCAGCACAACTGTTGCCAACATTGATCATTCTAATAATAAATCAGCATATTAGAATGATTTCTGAAGGAACATGTGACACTTTATACTTGAGTAATGGCTGATGGAAATTCAGATTTGCATCACAGAAATAAATTATATTTTAAATGATAATAAAATACAAACCATTATTTTATATTGAAATAACATTTTGCAAGATTACATTTTTTTTTCTTTATTTTTGATCAAACAAATTCAGCATTGATGAGCATAAAAGAAAATCACTCAAATACACCTTGTCCTGAAAGTCAGGTTTATATGACATAATTTATAGAAATCAAAGACAATAAATAAAATTATTTTCATGCTGATGTGGAGTAAGTACTTTCTATCCACTTTGTTCATCTCTTTCCTAATCCGAGTGTTATTGAATGTACCGGTATGTGTGACGTCTAACACTCCAGAGTGATGAGGATGAACTGAGCTTAGTTCTCGAGTTTAATTGACAGGATAACATTTACATGCACAGGAAGAGGACTTGATTTCCATTCGAACTGTGGCAATCCCCACGGACTCACTCACAGCTGATCTACACATACACTTTACTAAAACCACACACACACGCAAATAAACCTGCCGTATTATGAAATAATTGAATAAAGAAGTCTCTAATTTAATTCTGACTCTATTTGAATTAGTGTGACTAAATCGAAATCTTTTTGTTTCCACAGACACAAGGCTTCCGTTACACCCGACCCTCTTCCGTCCCTCCATCCCCATCGGCTTCCCTCCACTCCACCCCTCACCACAGCGATGAGGAAGATGAAGACAGCTATGACGAAGAGGAGGAGGCGGAGAGGGACAGGCAGAACATCAAGGCACCGTTCACTCTGGGTGAAATGGAAAAAGGGAAGTAAGATCTGCACCCACCTGCTGCTGTAGTTCAGACTCGTTCAGAAATATTCACACCCCCTGCCCACTGAGAATGTGCTACATTCATCTGCCTGCAGCCTTTGAACGGATTATTGATCAAGTATCTTCAATGTATGAATGAGAAGATAACATATAGTGGGTTTCAAAAGTCTAAGATGATCCTGAAAATCTGGGATTTAATAACCCATTTAAACTAAATGGTAACTGAACCATGTGGACTCATTTGTACAGATGATTGTAGCTTTTGTTGAAGCTCAAGACACTCTCATCAAGTTTGACTCAAGTAGACTTTTGGATATAAATTCGGTACTAAAAACACATCTTATTTGGTGTTTTAAACCACATTAGACATCAAATTTGGCATATATTATTAATTTGTGTATTAATGTTGAAAAATTATTATTAATGATTAGCAAAGTTCATGTATCCTTTATCCATGTTTTATTAAAAAGTCTCAATCACAGTAGTGGTTATCAGTGCAAATTCAGTTTAATTAATTGAGAAAATGTTCACATATTTGCAAATATGTATTTTGCAGACCAGTCACTTCACATGAGAAAATTAAAAGGAAAAAAAAAAAAAATCTGTACAGTTAATTATATATTACACAGAATTCCAATCATCATAAATAGTCTCTTTTCCAAGATGATATGTCTTGAACAAACCACCCATTATTTCCCCTGAAAGAAATAAAAGAAATAAAAATATCTTACTATCAGTCTTGTGTTTTTTAAATGAGCAGTCCAAGTGGAATCATTCAAACAATCTGGAGATACACATAACTCTACATTACTCAGATCTGACTGTAATCGTGTTGACCAGTAAGTGATGAACCCTCAGAGATCTCAAACACGGGCGTCACTGTAGCAGAGGATGAAAACTTGAAAACATTCAATTCCAAATGGCTCACAAAGCAGGAAGATGAAAGAGGGAGTTGTTGGCGCTCTTTGAGCAAGTTTCAGTAAGCCTCATCCTCGTCTCTGGCTTGCTGGAGAACATTTAAGAGAAATGCAGCCGCTTTAGAGATCCTCAGGTTTTCTGTGTTCTGGCTGCGGGACTCTGTGGAGTGTACATATGAGTTTACAAATTAATACTAATATCTGTTTACAAACTTACAATTAGTATTACACTTCCTTAGTATTAAACAAATAGATTCCCAGTTGCATGCAATATGTACACTAAAGTCTCAGCAAGCATAAATAATGGTCAAACATGGTGAGAACAAAGTCAAACATGGTGAGATTTTCTTTTTAATTCGTACCCAAGCGTATTGTGTCATACAAGTCCCCGTCATTTCTGTCTTCTGTCACAAAGCGCCGTCCCTCTATTAGAAACATTAAAAAACTAATTCATTCAAAATTGTACAGAACAAAAGTAATCATATAAGCAGTTTTAGACACAAATATGGAACATACGTGTGCCCTTCAGATATAACATGGCTTGAGGTGTCCAATTCCGACGCTGAAAACTGCCCTTTAATTATATATTAAAGAAAAAAGAACAGATCGATTATTTGCATGTTGAGATAGAACATAATTAAAATATCTAATAATTCCAAATAATTAAAGTTTTAAAATAGTAAATGTTTAAACAAATAATATTAAATCATACCTTGGGTGCACACCAGGAATGGGACACAAATGTTGCCAGAAGTAACAGCACAAGTGCGTAAGCCGCGAGAGTCCTTAAATCCTGAAAAGATGAAGTCGTGTTAAAATATATCATTCCCCATGTGCAAGAGCATTGCAATCAGCTTTTTACAACACTGTATATTAGTCTCTTTTCTATTCATTGTTAATTACATAATGCACAAAAGTATCTAAACAAGATTTCTACTATTAAAATGACTAAATTCCTGGTGGTCACATCAGCTTCTCTCTTTTTTTATTCTGTCTAGTCAGTGAAGGCATGAGTCTGGACTTACTTTCATAGTGTCAGACGTTCTCTTCAACTGTTGAGTCTCAGAGGCGAGATCAAGAATGAAGACTGTGAAGTGTGTCCTCGATATTTATAATCATCAGGGTGGGGGAATGTTGAATGAATTAGTCTTCGGCTATAGGTCAAGTCCCATTGATTCACAACGGGGCCGGACCATGAACCTTTCGGAGCTATTAGTTAACCCTTCCTTTAAAAATAATAAGGCTACTTTACTGCGATGACGTTTTGAAGACACAATCGCAGGGCTGGTTACATTTACATCTGTTAGCTAGGATGCGTTCTAGCACTACTGAAGGGAAATTTCCATTTGTGTGACTTTTAATAGCTAACTAATGAAAAGAAGTGGGGGGAAAATATTGATATGTTTGCACCTTCAGCAATGAAGCATCTCAAATACACCAGCTAATCGTTTTTTATGAATGAACAGTGAGCGGCTGACTCTACATATATAAATACCTGCTGGGCTCTGCCTCTAAATTACTTGCAATTTATGTCACTTCTCGAAGGGAATAATGGATAAGAAACAGCCTTAAATGTATATGGCCTCTGAAATAGATTACAAAACAACAAATCATGGCAGAGTAAAAATTAGGTAGAAGAAGAAAACAAGTCTGTCTAATTCCTCAATATACTTGAGACACAATTTGTCATTTTTCAGGTCAACAGAGGAAAAAACAAACAAAAAATGCATCGTGGGTGTGTGTGTATGTGTATGTGTGTATAAAACAATTGTTTTAGAAAAAGAATAAAAATTATTTTTATCAACAAGAACAACAATAAAATTCTCATTTTTTATCAGAATAATATATAAAATAATAGAATAATATATAAAATAATTTATAGAAATCGTGTGCATATAGATAGAAATGTACTATTAATTATTGCTTTTGGTGATAATTAATTCAAACATAATATTTTATCAAATAAAATTAATTAAAATATTTTAATACTATTTTGTATTATTATTATAAAAAAAAAAAAACTTTTTAAATACCCTTGAGGATCCCAAAAAATGTCTATTGCACTTTTTTTTTTCATTTTTACTCTATACCCTCAATACCTAATGAAGCAATACTACTACTACTAATAATAATAATGACACTGACCTCATATCAGGTTTTTAAATATATTTTTAAAAGTTTGTGTTCGCAGAACCATTTTGAAATTCCAGTGCTGCAATCTGACAGTGATTGAGAAATATAGATACATTTTCAAAGACAGAAAAAGAACAAAATATTTAACAATACTTATAAATAATTATTATAATAATAACAAGAACATCTCAATATGCCAGTCTGATTAGAAACAGTTGAATTTTACCAGTAAGTGTTAATATCACACTTGCATTTTTCAGCAGGTGTCATAAAAAAAGAAAAATAAAATCCAGAAATTAAGAGTCATCCAGCTCTCCTCCTGCTTTAAAATACAAATATAGACACAACCATGTAAAAAGGCCATTGTTGTAACAGAATAGACTTTAAGAAGTCACTTTTACACATTCAAACAAACGTTCCCGATGAGAGGATCTCCGGTAACTTCTTCATGAAGTTTGCGTTTATAAAGTAGGTCACAGTTGTTCAGGGATGCTGGATGTTGTGACGCAGCTCTATAGATGGCTTTGCTTTGGCAAACGGCTGACGAAGGAGCGGCTTCTCTTCCACGCTGCACAGTTTGCTTCTCACTGATGTAAATATCACTCAGACCTCCTTGCAATGGAAACATGTCTGAATATAAAGCTTCAGTAATACGACCTCTACTTCTCATGGCTGTTTTATAGTAATGCTTTAGAAAAAACATCATAAATAAGCGGAGTCTTTTAAACCATGTTGTTGCTTTCACTCACTTTGTCCACATACTACAGAAACAAACAAAAAAAAGGATTAGGACAATTTCAAGGAATTTTCTAGATTATTATAGATATAAAATTACAATTAGATCTAATCTGATTGATGATGCATTTATCACTTCAAATAATTAGTGCACAAAGGACGGCATGATTCATGCTCACATGCGCAGAGAATTAGCAGTGACTGACCAAGATAGCTGACTGTCCACTCAGCCTTAGGAAGGCTTTAAAAGAACAACAAACACATGTTGAAAGACACTTGCAAGAGACCGTTTGAAAGGTGAAAACAGGTGGCAATCCAAGTGTTCATCTAAATGTTTGCGTTAGCCACTAGTTGAGTGCTACCGTCAGTTCAGGTTATGTTTTTGATACACTACCATTCAAAAGATTTTGAAAGGAGTCTCGTATGCTCACAAATACAGTAAAACAACAATACAGTGAAAGACTAAAATACCCGTTTTCTTTTTTAAATACATTATAAAATATAATTTATTCCTGTGAAGGCAAGGCTGAGTTTTCAACATCATTACTCTTCAGTGTCACATGATCCTTCAGAAATCATTCTAATATGCTGATTTAGTGCTCAAGAGACTATTCCTCTACATATTATTATTAATATTATTATAATCAATGCTTAAAACAATTGTGCTGCTTAATACATTATTAGTAAAAAAAACTTTTGATTAATTTAAAGCATCCTTGCTTATTTATTCCTGTGTTTATTTTTTAAGTACTGACCACAAACTTTCAAACAGTAGTGTATGTCATTTCTACGGAAGTTCTAATCGGCCATGCACTATAATTTTTGTCCTTCTTGTTTTCTCATTATAACGACTTAATTTTCTTATCTCGACATAACGCAAGTTGTTTTCTCGTTATAACGACTTAATTTTCTCATTATCTCGAAATAATGCAAGTTGTTTTTTCGTTATGACGACTTAATTTTCTCATTATCTCGAAATAACGAAAGTTGTTTTCTCGTTATGACGACTTAATTTTCTCATTATCTCGAAATAACGAAAGTTGTTTTCTCGTTATGACGACTTAATTTTCTCATTATCTCGAAATAACGAAAGTTGTTTTCTTCTTATGACGACTTAATTTTCTCATTATCTCGAAATAACGAAAGTTTTCTTCTTATGACTTAATTTTCTCATCTCGAAATAACGAAAGTTGTTTTCTCGTTATGACGACTTAATTTTCTCATTATCTCGAAATAACGAAAGTTGTTTTCTCGTTATGACGACTTAATTTTCTCATTATCTCGAAATAACGAAAGTTGTTTTCTTCTTATGACGACTTAATTTTCTCATTATCTCGAAATAACGAAAGTTTTCTTCTTATGACTTAATTTTCTCATCTCGACATAACGAAAGTTGTTTTCTCGTTATGACGACTTAATTTTCTCATTATCTCGAAATAACGAAAGTTGTTTTCTCGTTATGACGACTTAATTTTCTCATTATCTCGAAATAACGAAAGTTGTTTTCTTCTTATGACGATTTAATTTTCTCATTATCTCGAAATAACGAAAGTTTTCTTCTTATGACTTAATTTTCTCATCTCGACATAACGAAAGTTGTTTTCTCGTTATGACGACTTAATTTTCTCATTATCTCGAAATAACGAAAGTTGTTTTCTCATTATGACGACTTAATTTTCTCATCTCGAAATAACGAAAGTTGTTTTCTCGTTATAGCGACTTAATTTTCTCGTTATCTCGACAACGAAAGTTGTTTTCTCGTTATAGCGACTTAATTTTCTCGTTATCTTGACAACGAAAGTTGTTTTCTCATTATAACGACTTAATTTTCTCGTTATCTCGACATAACGAAAGTTGTTTTCTCGTTATAACGACTTAATTTTCTCATTATCTCGACATAACGAAAGTTGTTTTCTCGTTATAACGACTTAATTTTCTCATTATCTCGACATAACGAAAGTTGTTTTCTCGTTATAATGACTTAATTTTCTTGTTATCTCGACATAACTAAAGTTGTTTTCTCGTTATAACCACTTAATTTTCTTGTTATCTCGACATAACGAAAGTTGTTTTCTCGTTATAACGACTTAATTTTCTCATTATCTCGACATAACGAAAGTTGTTTTCTCATTATAACGACTTAATTATTATTTCTATGTTCCTTTTTTCCTTATTATTAATCTTTATTGTTAATCACATTGATTAGAAATGTGAGTTATATGTAAAGTGCATAGGCTAATTTAATTCAGTTTTGTTCTATGATGTTGTAATCGTTTTTTTCTGCACACACACACACTACACATACACATGAATGCTCTTTTCAAACAGAAGCTTGTAACGCACATGATATATCTGTCACAGCATATAATGACTACTACAAATTTCAAATTATGTATAATTGTATTTCAAATAAAAGGAAAATTAAAAGTGAGTTTAATCCAAGCAGCTCTAAAAGATCTTAGAATAATTCTGCATCCTTCTGAAGGCGCTCAGCTGGTGTTTGCGCTGTTGTTTTGAAATGTTAATTACAAAAATGAATAGTTTGGTGTACTGTCTCTGGAAAAATCAACAGTGATTGATCAGCCTTTATTTATGTATTGTAGGTGTTATTACCTATAGGTGAAGCAAAATTTGCTGAAATATAGGCTACAGTAAGAGCACCTGCATGGCTGTCCATCAGATGCTTTTCAACGTTGAATTTGTTACTATAGCAACATTAAAAATTGTCATGTCGTGATAGCGAGAAAACAAACTTCCGTTATGTCGAGATAACGAGAAAATTACGTCATTATAATGAGAAAACAAGAAGGAAAAAAATAATAATGCGTGGCCGCTTAAAACTTCTGTACATTTCAGATATTCAGTTTTATTCTACAATAAATAGAAGTAGCTTGTACTAGGATGATATTTTTTAAAAAATACTGCTATTTCACAAAGCCCTTAATATAAAAAAAAAAATAGAACATTTCCAAATATATCTGAACAAACATATGACTTGTTTTCAAAGATGCCTCTTTTGATTTGTATTCCATTTAGTGGAAAAG